>NC_090891.1:5090135-5097635 GCF_036669925.1 Montipora capricornis | reverse complement strand
TTGAGAATTTTAAGAGAACCAAGAAACGCGTATTGGAGGAAGACGATACAGATGGGGCAATGGTAAGATAAACGTTTCCACATTAATGACCTGCGTTTGGGCAGGAAGGGGGGGGGAAGGAGGGAGACAAATACGTAACAAAAATACTGTTACATACGAACAGATCTCCATTCCCGGGTGATTTTAATGAAAGTGGTCGCTAAATCAAACATGCCTGTCATGACGTCATTGGTAAACCGCGAGTATACTTCTAGATCTTATTGGTAGTTGTATGCTATTATATAGGACTACTTACCTCGTTTCCATGTGGGGATAAACCCGTGGGGATAAACCTAACATAAAAGAAGGTCAGAAACGTGGAGAGAAATCCGTGGGGCTTAAACATCTATTACTGGCTATTATGTACATTTATAGACCGTTTGGAAGTCATTTACCGCTATACATCAACCTCTCTTAATACTCAAAAGGGAAACTGTTTCATTGTATCTGACCAACCAAATGATGCTTTGAAGTCAATTGACGCCCGCTTTTACTTCAAAACATATGAAAGCGATCTTAGTAAATAGATTACGACACAGCATTCCAATTGTGGTAAAATAATGGTAGAGCGATTTCACATCATGTTTAGAGCAAACAACAAACGTTGGAGTTGCGTTTGACCAAACAAGGATGAAACTTATTCACGATATTAGCTCATTTCTTAACTTTAAGCCTCAGACATCGAGCATCTTTGCAAAGAAGGAAGACAAATTAGAATAAGAGAAATTTCACGCTTTAATGACGAGCAACAGCCAGCCGTTTCCCGTTGGATGTTTCACGTAAACACAATGCTAAAATCTATGTCATATTTGAGTTTTCCTCCTAGTTTTTCTCTGATTCTAAATTAAGCCGCAAAGTACCTTATTTTGGCGAATTCGTGCTTGTAACAAAGATACCGAAAATTTTCCCCGGAACTCTCAGGGTTATCAAGGAGGAAAGGGCCCATAAGATGCTCAGGGTCAGAGCGTCTAGTTATAATGGACTTTATTTAAGTGTTAGCGCCGGGGCACTAATTGTGTGCACTGTACGGGAATCAAATCAAGTAAACTCATAGAGCGGTTTTGAAATGAATGTCGTAAAACCAAAACCAAAGTAATTACTTTGGCCAATCAAAAAGGACGGAGGCAATCCAATAAACCAATCAAAACTCGAAGTAATTACACGTAGCCGTCTCAAAGCGCGGGAAAATGTGAACGCGCGAGCCACGATTGGTTTTGGTTTCACTTCTGATTGGTTGAAAAAGTGGCGCAAGAAAATTGAGCCAATCACTGACTGAAGTAATGCAAAACCTATGTAATTCGCTAATTACTTTCGACACTCAATTGAAAACTGCTCCATCAAATCGTAGGTTGGTTTTTGTGGAGATGGGAATACCGGAGTACCCGGAGAAAAACCTCTCGGAGCAGACAAGACACCCATATGGAAATGGAACCCGGCCGGTATTGGTGGGAAGCGATTGCTCTCACCACTGCGTCATTCCTGCTTCCCTGGTAACAGGGCTTTCCAGGATTCTCTGAAATGTTCTTGTTTTTTTTTTTTCTTTTTATTATTAATTTGCTTTCCAGCCAGGCTGGTACGTTACAATCCACATCGCTAATGTGCCGCATCATTTTATGGGTAAGAGGCAAGTCATTGATTTCATCTTTTCAGGGAATTGGCATTTGTCAGTCCCGGTGCTATTTTTTTTTTAACCGAATGATGAACCGTTACAGTCCTGTTCCATTGAGCAACGGTTTATGACCTCAATAAAGGCATTTTATGGAATCAGAGACATTCGACGATAACTGTTCATTTAATAAATTATTTCATGAGCGCGATCTGGGCATGAGATGGTTAAAAGCCAACGGGGCGTGTTGAATATGAGTTGGACTGATAACCATCCTCATATCCAACAAGCGCGAATGGAATAAAGCCTCATTTACACTAGCAAGTTTTCCTTGACAAGTCCACTTTTCAAGGAAAACTTAATTGCCGATTGTACAAACACGCAAGCTTTTCCTTGACAAGGTTTCCTGGTAGTGTAAACGGAAAATATGACAAGTGCACTTGTCAAGTAATTTACACTATCAAATATCGTCCTTGGCAAGTGTCCTTGTTCAAAAACTAGCATGCTAGTTTTTGAAGAAGGAAACTTGTCATATTTTTCCATTTACACTGCCCAGGAAAACTTGTCAAGGAAAACTTGCTACTGAAAATGAGGCTTAATTGTCTCTTTAAATTTCATTAAACTCTCAACTGTTTCAATTTTGCAAAGCGGTCTGAAGCTGTTTCGGTTTTACAAGTCAGTTGCCATAAAAGATTATACGGCGTATGAGCTTATAAATCGAGATGGAGTGAGCAAATTAGAACGCTAAAAAACACAATAGCTGAGATTGAACATTCAATTATAATTTATATACCAAGTAAGTAGTTTCTAAGTTTGTTGTTATGGATTACGCAATTAATGACGGGAAATGGTGCAGTGCGCTCGTTGTGATAATGATGATGAGCTTGTCGCTTGGCAACGAGCAAAAGGACAACTGAGTCCCCGGCGGGAATCGAACCTACGACCTCCGCTCCACCCAATGAGCTACCAGAACTCTTGGCAAGCCAGGTCTATTATTTACATTAGATTCTTCTTCGACAGTCTTTCACTGGTCTGTGAGGTCGACAATCTCATGTGTCTCTTGTGGTTCCTCAGAAGTTCTTGTCGCGTAGCTCAATAAGTAAAGCGCGCGACCGGTGTTTGGGTGATTTTTGTTTAGAAAAGTGACTCACATTCGCATCTGTTTGTGTTTGTTAACCGAATTTGCAAGCTAAACAGAAATTTTACGCCGAATTCACGAGCTTGGAGAGACGTATTTCCTTTGTTTTCGATTGATATTGAGTGGATCGATTAATCGATGGGATGGGAATGACACATCGCAGTGTCTCTATGATCGATTCATTGAACTTTGTGTCTGCTTTTGCCTTCAAGAAGAAGAAGAAGGATATATCGCAGCTCTCAAAGGTGTGATTGGCTTGCTACTAAAACAAACAAGACTAAAACCGCCTAGAGAAACAGTGACTTTGACTTAAAAGTAATACAAACTGTTAAAATGCGACACATTAGCCAGCTTACCAGAGCTGCTACACTACTCACGAGGAAGCTTTTTGCGGGATTGGGAATTCCGAAATTATACGCGAGGTGTGTATCGTCGCTTGATCGCTCGTGATTTTCCATTCACTGGCGATCGATGCATACCTTGGATTTCCTTTTTTGTTTTGTTTTGTGTTAGACTCGTACGGTCCCAGCTCACCTCTGGTGATATTTGGCCTTCTTCCTCACGAGCAAAAGGTAATCTGCTGAGTTTGGCTGTAAACTTGTATGGGGTGCTTTCCGTTTTAGACTCAAGTGGTGGGATGAGTCTTTCTTCGAAATATCTTGTTTCCAGGGGAGGGGAGATTGAAACATAAAGATTGACATGGGTGATTGAGATGGAAATTGTTAACCCCCGTAGATGAAATAAAGAACTGACATTTTGTTAATGATGACTCGGGAATACTCGGAAAAATCCGAGTGCTCCTTTGCAGGAGTCGAACCTACGATGACCTTCCGATTGCTAGTCCGGATGCTATAGGAGACTAGTGGGAGCCCAGGGCCATTAAAATAGGTTCGAGTGCTCATTCAATGTTATGGCATGATATAGACCGAATGCATAAAGGGCGGCCAAAAATGTATTCTTTTGTTTATGTGCTCTCAAGCAACATTTCTTTTGTATTTTGTACATGCAAACGAGGCTAGTGAGTCTAATTACCACATAAACAAAAGAATATTTTTTTGGCCGCCATTTATGCATTCGGTCTATAGCGATATTGCTTGTTTACAATCATTGACGTCACATTTCTTTTGATATTCAAATTTTTCAACCGCGGAACAAAATAATTCATTGTTTCAACAGCCAACCAGGGTCTGATTGTAATATTAATAACAATGAGTGTCGTCACGAGAAACATCGCTATATTTGCTCTCAATTTGCTCCTTGCTCGTAGTTTTCAGAGCCCGTACAACCCGCTGAGATGGAAGTGTATTTCATGTCAAACTATGTGAGGCGTATGTATTCATGAGAATTTTTTTACGTG
Organism: Montipora capricornis; assembly: GCF_036669925.1. Classification (NCBI taxonomy): domain Eukaryota; kingdom Metazoa; phylum Cnidaria; class Anthozoa; order Scleractinia; family Acroporidae; genus Montipora; species Montipora capricornis. Next base: position 5,093,495 of record NC_090891.1, on the reverse strand, counting down.
TAGATGTCAGTTGTCCATTTCCTAATACGAAGACATGCTACATTCAAGGAACCAATCAAATCCAAGGTAAGAGATTGATTGTTGGCAGAAAAGTTACCTGTTTCATTTCGCTGTTAATTAATTATAATTATAATTATAATTATTATAGTCCCCCCGTGGCCCATTTTGTTTAAGTTTTACCTAAAGTGAACGCTATTCGTGACCCAAATACATGAATACGTGAATTACTTTCTAAGGTTTGGGGTACGCCGAAGGGTCGAAGTGCTCGTATTGATGCAGAACTGTGCTTTGTTTGTTACAATAATACCCAATTTCGAATTGCACACTTTTGTTCTTTTGCGCCCGAGGTCACCGTAAAAACCCTCAAAGGTATATTTATAGTCGAATGAAGAGCTCGTTTTCCGTTCAACGTATAGTTTTTTTTTTCGAATACGAGCCTTCGAAATGTGTAGATTCGGTTAGAAAGTAAAAAAATGTACATGTAGATCATTAAATATTATAACAATAATAGTAAAATTACCAAGGGCACTTAAAACTTATATATTTTATCATGCAACCTCAACATGTGAAAGAACATCTCTCTTTGAATCAAGTCGCTTTCCTGGAACAGTTTTCCTGGAACACCATTTTCACCTACTTTATGTTCTTTTAGGAGCGAGTGGTATTTCATTGTGGTTACCGAAGGTTTACAGCATGTCCAGTATTCTCTCAATACACATTAGCTGATAAACACAAGGTAAATCAAGCAACAGACAACCAAGATCGTGTATTAAAGGAGACGCTAAACGAGAAAGCAGCGCGCGTAGCATAGTGAGTCTTTCTCTTGCGAACTACATTTCGAATTCCTGCTCGTGCGCTCCAAAGTTCACTCAGCTTTCCATCCATTCGTTGGTGGGAAAAATGAGCACCAGTATTACCGGGGACAAGTTGTAACGGGATTGGAGTAGCGCTTACTCCTACCGTAAGTTACGGTTTTTTCCCAGTGGTGACTCGGGGATACTCCAGAAAGAAAATTCGAGAAGCACAAAGAGCAGCTTTCCCTCTTCCCATCCCCTGGCTCTCGCAGGGTGGAGAGAGCAAAGGCCCCGGAAACCAGGTGGTCCAATCAGGAGTGTATAACCGGTTTGCTGTGGTTGACTCGTGGATTCCGACGTTTGGCTACCTTTTGGGAGAACACCTGTCCGGATTTTTCCGAGTATCCTCGACTCTCTGTCGAAGAAATACACCTCAAGTAAAAAAACGTGTGCCGAAGAATCTGATCTAATTATAACTTGCTTTCGACGAAGGAGCTGCTTGGCGTCAATTATGAAAAGCCATCGATTGCTGTGTATCTCCAGCCCTAACCATAACCTTACATGAACCCTATCTCTGAACCTCTTTGTTTAGACAGGTAGTTCATTCTTAGAGCCAAAGGGAAACCATTTGATGTCAGTCTTTCACAAAGCGCTTTCGTCTCCTTTTGCTGCAATCCTCAGTCTTTTGCGCCCAGCTATTTTAAAAGTCGATTAACACTACCGTTAAATACTCAACGAGGCTTGAATTTTGCACGTCGGAAAACCTTAACATTGCAATTTTATGCTGAAGGAAAGCAGGAGTTTAAACAAAATTGAAGGCGAACAATGTTATGGGAATCAAGTTGGTTTGTGATGAGTAAATAACCTGCAATTTAAGTTTCTAATAATCCAAGATTAGCTTAAACGGGATAGCAGTAACTGGGCCCAGAAGATAGTGATTGTTTTTTCTTTTCTTTTTTTTTTTTTTTTTTTTTTTTCCAGTTTGAGCGTTTCATGCCACAAGATGGAGCATTTGTGGCCACAGTATACGCGCCCATAATGTTCCCTCCTGCACCAGTTCAACTGTTCACGCAAGACAAACACACAAGTAAGGGTGGCTTTCTCTTGGTTTTAGCCTGCGTCTCGGGCGTTTGAAGGGGCAAGGAGACCACGAATTCTTCACCTTTAAACGCTGCCCACGCACGCTTGCTCCGTTTGTGACTGGAAATTAGTTGATCAAAATTAATAAACTAAGTACTGTAGGGGCTCTCGTAACCTAACCATTACTTGGCATTGCTTTGGCTTCTATTGCTTTAAGCCATAATTCCTGTAGTTTAATGTTTTGTTTTCGGTTTGGACAGCAATCCAATGGTATTCCTGGAGTCGAAACTACTAACCTCACTAGTTTTAGCTATTGAGTTACAGGAGCTGTAGTACTGAGATGAAGCTATAAGTGGATAGGTTACAAAACACGAAGATGCTCTATGAAAGGAGTCGCTTCATGCTCTGTTTTAGTTCGAATTCGTTCAAGAACGACTGTAATCCAAGATGGTGATCAACAAACAGCAACAAATTGACTGAACCCTTAAAATATATTTCCGGTGTGAGGGAAACGTGACTGGGGAAAGAACAACAGAGAACATCTTGCATATTATGGACACATTGCCATTAGGGGCATTCTTATTGCATTAATTATCACAGAGCTTTGTATGCGTCCCATTTGCCTAAGGTAACAGGACATTCTGCATTCCGCGGAGAAAGCGACAGATGATGAGCACGCCCTTCATAGTGCGTCTGGTTATGAAACCTTAAAACCTTCAAAAGGGAGAACAATGTTGTCATAATCGATGTTGAATTGAAAATGCACTATCTACGTTACATCCAAATAAGGCTTGCTTTTTTTTTTTTTTTTTAAACTCAAAACCCCAGCTCTGAACCAGAATTAAACGCTTCAAGGTGATGAGCGTCTGCTGTGGTTTAATCAAGGCTCAGCTGACAATTGAAAATTTGATTTGGTCAAACGAGTTTCTTTCTGTCTATCGAAGCGTCCTCGGACGAACAAAAACTGAACGATGTGCTATATAGATTGGTTTAGTGTAATGGTCATGTTGTTTGTGAATTGTGTAGAGTTTACCATCAGCTGACGAAACGCATACTCATGCACGCAGTTCTTCACTTATGGAGACGGTTTCTCGCGTTATGTTGACTTTCGAATTCAACCGCCATGGCGTTAAGGGCAACCCGTGCTTATTGGTTATTAGCAGCTGCCCTTCGTGTCTCCAGGAGGGCGTATCACTATCCACCAGCTGTGACGCTGTGGATGGGAGTTGTCTCTCCACCCCACAAACGAGTTGATAAGTCAAGGAAAGGGAGGGAAATCGGATTTTTTACACGCGCAGCTGAGAAGGTGTACTAGAGACCTTCAAGAACAACTTATAGTGGTCAGAGCCGCACGTAGCCCTTTGAGAGTACGAGGGAGCTTACGCAAGGACGACCACGCCAACGAGAACGTTTCTAAAAATGTTATCCCGTTATTGTAATAATTTCGTTATTTAGCCCTGAGTCGTTGCAGGAATAAAAATGGCAT
>NC_090891.1:5080135-5082635 GCF_036669925.1 Montipora capricornis | reverse complement strand
TAAAATTTGATTGGTTCTTTGCAGGGACGCATGGACACATGAAGTGCATTTTTGACGGCGACGTCAAATCTCAAGACACTGTCTGCATGAATTTGTACAAAAGAGTATTCCCTAAATGGACATATGAGCCCATAGTAATGCCGCCTCCAGCGGAATCCACGAAAGGTGACAGCGATGTCATGGAGATGTGAAATGGTGGAATCGCCCTCAAACGTGGATTATCCACAAAGAAGGATTTTTGTTATTATTATTATTAATTGATTTTTTAAATGAGATCACTTACAGCGCGATTTGGGCCGAGTTGTGAGGGTTTCTCAGTGAAATACAAAAACAAGGTAAATTAAAGATAGGAAAACAAACGTTTTCAGGGATAAAAAAGAAAAAGAGTCAAGATCGAAACACTGGCATTTTTATAGAACAAGAGTCCGACCGCCCCGTGAAAAGTTGCTTTCATCGGTGCTGTCATGTTTCAACTGTTCAGCTTCTTAATTTTCTGCGTTTGAACTGCGGTATGCGGTATAAAATGTTATGGATTGAAACAGGGAATCCGTCGACGGGATAAAAATAATGTCGTTATTTTCGACAGCTGTTTTCAGAATTTTGGGTACTTTTATGAAACTTACCACACAGCGTTTTCAAATTGTTATCATTTTTTGAAAAGGATTGAATTCTCTGTTCAGTCAACACTCTGTGCTTGCGCGCCGGTTCACCTAACTTCCTTTATCCTTCTTGGATGCTTATCCATATTACAAAAAAAAAGCTGTCAGCTACATTATTAATTTTTAATAGTGTTTTGCGCTTTGTTTTTCCAATGACTGGCTTTAATTTATGCAAAGAAAAAACACCGCAAAATTAAAATCTCACGATATTGGACCAACGCTCCTCTCTAAGCAAAGGTTTTTAAATGTGTAAAAAACAGAGATAAGTGGTCAAAGGTGACGTGGTTCTCTTCCAAGAACGTCAATTTTTCTTGTCCCTATTTTAATCTTGTTCAACGAAGCACTTGAATAAAAGATTACATGCACCATTACTTCAATTTGAAGGTGTAGTTTAATGACTATGGGTGTTAATTCATGGGAATTGGACTACAATGCTCTGTGATATTACACGCTCTTGTTTCTTTAAAACTTCATTGACATTGCCGCATTCTTTTAAATGGCTTCTGACGAGGAATATCAGACTCAACGCAGGGGGTATATGAATGACCTCGAGCAAAAGATCTTTTTACAGCATTGTTGTCAAACCAACAGTGGTTTCAGCGCGCGAGTGAAATCAACAACACCAGAGAGAAAACTCAAAATGATGCGTGGCTTAACACTGAAGCCATGGTACCAATCAAAAACGCTAACCATTTTAGTCGTCCTCTGGGCATTGTTCACAGCCTGTTTAGGAATTATGATTGTGGTGATCTTTGTACAACCACACTGGATCACCGGCAAGGTTGATGCCAAAAGTGTCAATTTTGGTCTCTACCGAAACTGCTCCGACGACTTGAACGACTGCTCTGGAAGCATCAACGACTTCAGCAACATTCATTCGGCAGCATGGAAGGCTTCTACTGTCTTTGTGGCTTTTTCGTTCACCGCTACGTTTGTTTCTGTAGCAATAATGCTTATGTACTGGCTTTGCTGCTTTCGATCATCAAGCTTCGGATTTCGAGTCAGCAGCGGACTACAATTTACCGCAGGTACGTGTATTTGAAAAAATCGCTCATTCCTGGGGTTGATCCTCTGACCGTCGCTTGAGCGCCTTGTGAGCTATTTCACTATCGTTTTTCTTCCTTGTAGAACACTTGACCAGTTAAGTTTTTCCTTCAGGCGAAACATTAGTCATTGAAAATTCCATCTTCTTTGCGTCGCAAATTTCAAGTTAAGATATGTTTATAGATACAAGTGAAAGTAGATCCCACTAAAACAGCGCGACAAGGCTTAGTTTAGCCAAAAGACAACAGTGGAGTGACGAATCGCTAGTTAGGGATGCAGCGAAATTTCCGTGAGTCGATGGATGCAGAATGTTGGATGTTGTAAATGAGAGGAAACTTGTTAAGTATAAGTCCGCATATTTGTTTTTATGACATAAAATCACTGGTCTTAGTTCATGATGAATGTTCCATGTCAAACGATTTGCAAGATTTCTATGCATATTTCCATTCGCAAAAAACCTTCAACGTATTCTACTGGTGTGTATTTGATTTGACAAATAAGACGTTCAATCGCTAACTGTATTGAATTACACAGCAAGACTATTTCGGCCTTGAATAATTGTCCTTTAGTACTTTTTACGCCCAGTTTCCCTTGAAGATTAAAGAAGATTAGACTGTAATATTTCAACTTGTATCGTAAATTAAAGTTAATGTAGCTTTAAAAGGGGAAAGGTATTTTGACAGCATCCAACATTGGTGGCGTAACCGAACTACTCCGACTATCTCAGTTTAGGTTTTAGGTTCATCAATGAACCAAGGAATATACCGTTAATAAAATCGACAAATAATGGTATCCTT
>NC_090891.1:5055135-5077635 GCF_036669925.1 Montipora capricornis | reverse complement strand
GTACGTGTTACTCAAAAACAGAAGGGACTGATTAAACTGCAGCGTTCCAGGAAATTTTTTTAAGTCGGGGGTCATTAAGACCATTTAACTCATTTTACTACTTTCTCAACCGCGAGAAAGCCGCGCGAAATCAGCCATCACCAAAAAATGCTTTTTTTTTTTCAAAAAATATTTAAAGTCAGGGGGAAAGCAATTCATCATTTTAAAGCTAAAAAAATAAGCTTTCCAAAAGCATATAACTTATTTACAGACAACTGAAACACTTTATAAAAACGAAAGTTTAAAGAAAAAATTTAAGAGAAACTGAACACTAAAAATCAGTTTTCCAGACAAATTTGGTCATTTTAACGTTGATTACGAATTTTTGGATGCAAAATAAAAATCTTCCTCTATTTATCTGCTTTCTTGGGCATAGATTTAACGGAAACTGATGAGGCACGAATATTTTTAGATTTTTAGGAGTAATCGGATTTGCGATCAATGCGTAATATGATAATGCCATAAAAGTGTCAAGTTTGCGACCCGTTGCTAACGGCAACGAGACAGATCGTATTACGAACAATTAACCTCTGTTTGAGAAAAAACACTTAAATAACCGATTTTTCGACGGAAAATTCATCCCAGAGGATAAAACAATTCGCTGGACATGTAATCAAGGTAAATATGTTCGAGCGAAAGCGAAAACAAGCGAACATTTTGAGGGAAAACAATTCTGTGAGATCGTAAGATCGTGTGGCGAAGACAGGCAATTGTATCGCTTTGAAAATAATCTTACCTTTCGCAGCGATTTTAACGCTTGCAATTCCATCCAATGAACCACAATCCTTTTCTTTATCCGTTCCAAAGCCTGTAGTGTTACTTTAGTAAAACCGCTCCGCGATCGGTTGAAAAATTCGGGAAAGATCTCATGGATATACCCACCACGAGTCCCCTAGGTTAAACTCTCATTTTACAGATTAAGTCTAAGTACACATTTCAGTGATTAGGTCTAAACTTTCGTTTGTCTTATTGCTATAGCAATATTTAGGTCTAGAAACAGATTTAGAATGGTTATTTTTTTAGATTTATGGTTGGTGTGTATATCCATGAGATCCTTGCCGAAATTTTGCCTTCGCACAGCTTCAAATTGCTTAAAGTAGAATGCCCGTCATGTAGGCTTCCTGAAAGCTGCAAAGCCGAGATTTGCAGGGAAACTGGTCCATATCTCCCCTGTAAACGCGCCAAATTTCAGCGTGATCGATGGAAATGGCGGCCTTCTACAAATCCTACAAGAATGGTACTTGGGCGTACCATTTTCTCAGCCTACCAGCAGAGGCCCTTTGGCTCACACTTTCATACGACAAAACAGATCTTTTTCTGAGGTACCTGGCTACCGGCCTATTAATCATTTGTCCATAAGAAGAAATTCCTGTCATATTTAGAAAAAATAGACACGCATTGCTTACGTGTGGTAGTGCAGTAACACAGCACTTTATTCCATATTGTCAACTGAGCTGCGTTTGCCTTCAAGGAGATTCAATTTGTCTTTGCATAATATGTAGCTCTAATAGTAAGCAATATCGTTTTGGTATTGTATATCATTGTATATCATAGTGCCATTGTAGTGCCATGTACGGATGTACAGACAAAATCATCAATCTGATGAAGTCCTTTCACAACGGAATGCAAGCCCAAGTCTCGAATGAAAATGACACCTCCAAAAAAATTGATCTAACAAACGGCGTGAAACAGGGCTGCGTGCTAGCGCCTTTACTTTTCGCATTGTATTTGACAGCTATGTTTGAGTGCCATGGTAGAAGTCTTAGGTAAACAGCCGCCTGAAAAGACATGTGGTTACTAGCAAAGTACTGAACCCAGAAAGATTGAGGAAAATAAAAGGGAATCGAGAAACATTGGCTTCTGGGCTGACATGTTGATCATTTTCAAGTTCCCTCACAACTTCTTTTCATCACAAGTTTAATCGTGCACTCTGAGCATCTGACAGCTTTGTAATACATAAGTTCACTGAAGTTCCCCTGTCCAGCGGGGTTAGTATCTGGACATATAGGACCGAAAATTCTATTGTAACGTTCAAAATGCGAACTAAGCAAGGTACCGATTTTGTTAGCTTGCTTTATGCAAAACAAATATTGATGCAAAAGTAAATAAATTTTGATACACAGGTTTTTGGAAGAGGAGAAGGAAGTCTTCAGGACGGTCGATCGAGAATAAAATATTTTGCCATCAGCAACAAAATTTACGACATGAAAACAACATTAATTTTGAACTGCGAATATAAAAAGTTACAATCAGCGACAAACATTTTGGGAGATTTTTGCTACGCTCAATTTTGTTATTGTACTTTTGGCTGCATAAGTAAATCGCAAAATTGAAAGTGACATCGAATTCAGCGGGCGCCGTGATCAAGTTACTGGGGCGTGTTTACTCGCGAAACAGTGAAGCATTTGTGTCAAATGATGGCAAGATACAAGTTTTTTGTTTTTGCTAGTTTTCTTTTTCTTTCAAGTGTTATAAAGTTTGACAAGAAATGTGCGTATTGAACACAAAGATCACAATCAGCCAACTCTTGAGGTTGACCATTGTTTCTACAAAGTCAAAAATTTACTCTCCAAGACGAGGTTATTTATCACCAGGTAATTCCATCGTTTTGGAAATAGCAGTTACTTTATTATTCATCAATGTTACAATTTTTTTGCTGATTTTGGGGCTCATTTTGTTGAAACTCAAGCACGCTTCCAACAGACCTGTTTATGTTCGTGAACCCTTCCCGCTTACACATGCTTACAGAGCACTACCCCAAAAATCCTCTCGTATCACATTTCAACCCAGGTATGCAAATTTGCTCGAAAATTACAAACATGACATTAAACTTCAAAAAAGGCTGGAAATATCACATAAACCTTTTCAAGCGAAAAAGTTATTGAAACAAACAACATATTTGCTATTAGAGACAAAAAACCTTTCCTATTTCAATTGCCTGCGTGCAAACAAGACACACAATCAGTGTCACAACGCAAATGCAATTCTATCTCGTCATCACTGCCCCAGGGATCCCATGAGATAGCTAGACGCATGCGCATGACCAGTGCTTTTCGCGCGCAAATCAGTTTTAGCACGGTGATTATTTACGCGGAGAAGATCTCCTATTTCTACCTTCAAGTTTCTTAATATTGGGTCTGCAATAAGTTCACTGGGTAGTAAAACTCCTAGAATTTTTACTTCAGGTTTGTAACCCGTTGTTCAGAGCTCGCACAGTGCTTTAGACCAATCTTCACAGAACACGGCGGTGATCCTCAAAGGTCTTAACGACACTTTGGCACAATTGACCAAAGCCTTACAAACGCAGACGGCGACGCTCGCCACTCTTAAAGAAGACATCCTCATTCGTCCTGACTCCGACGAGGAGGCAGACGAGGACGAATCGAACACGAGCAATACACAACTAAATGTTTCTGCCGTGTTAAATAATGTGCTCGACCCGAGCGACTCTGGCATGGCAAAGAAATCTGCTTACTCTGACTCAGAAAGGCAGAATGATGTCCTCGAAAGCCTGACTTACCCATTTGTACAGACCAAGGATAAATCTCCGGCTATAACAGAGAAGGTTGCCAGTCTAATTGATAATATGGCTTTTGGAGGTCTGTCGCCAGAAACGGTGAAGGAAAGGGCTGATAAATACCCTCCACCGGAAAATTGTAATTTCCTGTGTACTACAACAATTAACGAAGAAGTTTGGGATTTGCTTCCCAGGAGGAGCAGGACAGTTGACCTTGCTTTTCAGAAGATACAAGAATTGCTTGTTCAGGGTTTATCATCCCTGGCTATTTTGGGGGACCAGTTGGTGAAAGACCTTGAAACTGGCAAACCCACTAATGTCCGTCGGGTCCTGAACCAGGCGATGGACAGCATTGCCCTTGTGTCTAATGCCAATTATAAACTTAATACGAAACGTCGAGAGCTAATCAAGCCCGACCTCAACCCCAGATATACAAGGTTATGCAAAGAGAACATCAAGCCCTCTACATATCAGAGAAGGCTGCAACAATCATCTTGCAATCATGGTCAAATGGGACGCAGAAACAATATAAACCGTACATCAAGCAGTAGATTGACTTTTGTTGTGAACGACAGGCTGATCCCTGCAATCCACCTTTAACAACAGTATTGGACTTCTTGGTCAACCTCAACGAGAAGGGATTGAGTTACACTACTATTAACACTGCTCGGAGTGCCATATCGGCAATTACCCTCTCCGAAGACAAGAATACCATTGGTTGTCACCCACTTGTTTCTAGGTTTATGAAAGGTATATACAAAGGTTCACCACCCACTCCACGCTACCAGTTAACTTGGGACGTTCAACCAGTGTTAACTTATCTGGCTTCCATCAACCCCGTGGATAAGCTTGATCTCAAAATGCTGACCCTTAAGCTGGTTATGTTGATAGCTCTGGTGTCTGCCCAAAGAGGACAGAGTCTTCACATCCTTGATATTGGACCAGACTGTATGAAAAAAGTTCCTGATGCTTACGAGTTCCTGCTTACTGCCCATATTAAACAGAGCAGGCCAGGCTACAAAGCCCCCACAGTTGTTTTGAGAGCATACGCAGCTAACCCATCCCTTTGTGTTTGTATTAGATTAAAAGAATACCTCAAGAACACAAAGCCCCTCAGGGGTACAAAAACTAAACTTTTTGTAAGTTTTACTAAGCCATACAAACGGGTGTCCAGAGAGACTCTTTCCAAGTGGGTTCGCACTGTCATGACTTCCGCTGGGGTAGACACAACAATATTTAAGCCACACAGTACACGCGCTGCAGCTACTTTAAGGGCTAAAACAGCCTCTGCTCCAATTCGAGAAATCTTGGAAACTGCTGGGTGGTCATCATCAAGATGCTTTGACAAGTTTTATGACAAACCTGTGGAACCGTCCGCATTTGCTTCGGCTGTTCTTAAGATTGGTTAGTCCTGCAATTGGACTTGTTGGCAAATGTCTGTTTGTGCTGCTAAGCCTTAACGAAATATTTATTGAAAGAGACTTTACATTATATGTTTCTTAACATTCCTTTAATGTGATACATAGCTTGTAGTAACTCAAGCATTCATTGCTCCATTCCTCATGGTCTTTCTTGAAGGCAAGATGCTCAGTTGTTACTTGTCATGCTAATCTGTTTGGGTTACTACGTTTCAGTTAATTAAGTGACTCTAGTATTAGATCATTATTTTACTGTTTGTTCCTCGTGTGACTGTCTTGGCTTTGAAATCTCATGGGATCCCTGGGGCAGTGCGAGATAGAATAAGAAAAATTAAACGAGACTTACCTGTAAGTTGAAGTTTGATTGGGATCAAACTTCAACTTACAGGTAAGTTTCGTTTAATTTTTCAATTAAATAAATGTCTGACAGTTCACATCAAACTCTTTTCAATAGAACCTTGAACGTAAATAATGAAGAACAAAAGAGACAACAATAATAATATATCCATTAACCTTTGCGCATAACGTCAGCTTGTACCCAGCACACGTAGCTAAATACAAAGCTCTAATACACGGTCGTATTAATCCTACAGACGTCATATTGTATAGCTAGTATGCAAAGCATCAAATATTCGAGAATAGTGCTTAGTAAATTTAAGTATGAAAGAGAGTTTGGTTACAGAATTTTGACCGACTTCCTGAACCGAGTCTTCGTACTTTGTCACAATTTTTTTGTCATTCATTTATTTTTGCTCCTCACAATATGCGAAAAGAAAATTTACTCCCAAAGGAAATTAGAAAGCATCCTGAGTCTTCCATCAAATGGTTGCGAGTTGCGATCATAACAACCGATCTTTATAATATTCCACTAATGTTTCTTTGTGGCTTAACTGAAAACCTTTCACCTCTTTTTTTTCCCAGGAATTTGCTTGTTAATCACTTGTCTCATATATCCCATTGGATGGGACTCCCCGGCTGTTAAGTCAGTTTGCGGTCCAGAAGCAGATATGTACAAGCCAGGAAGCTGTAAAGTGAACTGGGCATATTGGATTGCCATCATCTGCATGGTTGACGCTTTCGTTCTTAGCTATCTCTCTCTGATGTTCATTGAACGCGAGATCGAGGCTTCAAATGTAGCGAGTTCAAGGCGTTCCGATGAAACAGGCACCATGGAGGATGGCAGGACCAGGAGAATGGCAGCAAATGGATATTACAATCAGGATACTACTACACTTTGAATCGGCGTTAGAGGAAGTAAACTCAAGATCACGTGTAATGGAAAGGTCCTATTCGATCCTATCGTATGTGCGGCAGAGGAGAAATACTGCGGAAACAAAATATTTGACGACGAATGACTAGTTTAATTTTCATGTATTTGGAGAAGTTTGCATGACCATCAGCCTTAAAGCTTGATTTACTTCCTGGTGCTAAAATCGGGCCAAAGGCTCTTTTCTGAGAAGTTAAGAAGAAAACCCGAAAAGGTTCGGGGCTTTTAAAAAAACTAAGCCGCATCGCAGTAGTCGTGTCCTTTAAATAATTACCCACTTTAGTTTCAGATGGAACACCGGCTCCAAATTTTCTATTTGTTCTTATTACATTTGATATTAATGAGAGTTCATAGTAACTTTATTTTTTATTGTTAATGTGCTAAGACCATTTCTATTCTCAGTCACAAATATTAAGAATAATGGGATGGATTTTTTCTGTTGGAAAGTCACTACTGACGGGGTTTTCAAAAGGAATCCAACCAATGTGGCAATCAGACAGCCAGCATTTGCCTTGTGACTCAACATGTAAATAAGAGTGGTTTTTTTTTTTGTAAACAATTGATTTGTTTTAATATCAAGTGCCGCTGGGATTCACTGTATTTCCTTGGACTCTAACGAGTCTTATGTGTTCAGTGTTTTTTATTCAACCCATCTGGTGTGCTCAGGAAATAAGACCGCCATGATGATACATATCAACCGCTTTCTTTCAGTTCATTTCATATGAAATCTACGAACTGCAAACTAGTATAGGTAATCAAATGATTGGTTGTTGAAAAATGTACGGTTTTTTGCTTATTTATAGACCTTTTTCATAAATTGTACCTGTTTTGTTATTCTTTTGGTAATGTGCAAATTAGCCTACCAAGCCTATGTCATTTTAGAGCAAGAATTCTTTTGATTCAATTCGCTGTATGCATATGGTATCGAGACTTGGTAGGCTAATTTGCACTTGGACAAAAGGATTATGAAATTGGCAGGGAGAGGACAGTATACATCTCTCTGATTAGTTCTTTCTAAAACTCATGAGGGAGATCGAGAGGATTCATAGTTTGAGACCGCATTTAAGTGCTGTCGTTTTAGGAATCTAAGATGTCGGTTTCTTTGAGATCACAACATATTGTTCTAGTTCTCTCAGATGCTTACGTAAGAAGGGGTTTCTCCTGGGTACTCAGTTTTTTCCGTCTCCGAAAACCAGCGTTTCGGCTTTTTTTGTACACCCTCCCCAATCATGCTGCTCGAGGTAAACTGTTTGACACTTAAAAACAGTAATAGCGCCTCTAAAATCGCTTGTTTCTCTTGTGCATTAAGCATTTTTGTAACCGTTTACTTTTAACTCGTTCATATTACTGTCAGTAGCTCCGTGCATTCTAACTCTTCATCCTCGTTTCCAGTAACCTTTTTAGGAATTCCTCTTCGCAATGAACGGTTGTTCGTAGACATCTTTAGATAAAGACCGTCATCTGAGAGGGCGCTTTGACCAGATTTATCCAAATTTAGCGTGCCCGTTTGTACACACTCTTGTAGACTGTCTGGTTTGTCCTTGTTGCATTCACTGTTCCAAATGTCTTCCTTGAGCTCTACCTCCGGTTCTCCGTGTGCAGAGTTGGTTTGATCCAAGTCCGTATCGGTTGGGATTGGCAATTCCTGATATTGGCGAACTTTGAGAGCGTCTGCCTCTTTTCCTTGGAAACGCTTTCGACAAACAATGATCACTACAATGATGATGAAGAGTAATGCGACCAGAACTCCGAGTGCGATATATCGTTTGGATTGTGTTCCTAAAGAGAAAATTATGAAATAATTATTTCTACATATACGAATAACATCTAGCAAAGTATTTGAATGTTCGGTTAATACGACATACTAAACTGTCTACTCCCCTTAGTGGCTTTTCAGGGCCAATGAAACAAAATCATCCGAAACGACAGAACTGAACAACGACAATAACTGTTAAGAACCCCAACTGGCCGGAGACTAACCAGTTGGCTATTCAAGCAGTGGTTAGAAGTAATACATGTGACCGATTTTTCCCCTGCATTGCTTTCCCTTCTAGCCTCTTCTCCTCTTTCTGGGTGGAGCAGGTTTGGCAAAGTTATGAAAGCACTCGTTGCCTTGCATTGCATCAATGTGGCCGGAGATCGATTCACGGGCTCAGCGCCGTTTCGTTTCTCATCATATATTTCCTCATCCCATTGGATTGGATTATAGCCTAGAGTGGTTAGTTTTGATTGGACTGGAATTAGTAGAGTGCTATTGCACGGGTACATGGGTACATAAGCTTGAGATTTTACCAAACAGATCAAGATCAGTATCATTATCAGTATTCTTCTTCAGTCGAGCTTCCATTCGCCATGACTATGCAGCATGCCTTCCCTGGCCAATACTTATTGCTAGCATTATTGCTGTTATCAGTACCACCCTCCTTATGATTATCTTTATCATCATCGCGAACTGCTGCTGCCTCAAAGTCATGGCAACAACTTCTCTTTTCCCCATTGCTTATTTTTACAGACCTTGCATCGTTTACCGAGGATAAAGGTAGGTAATCATTAGACACAACTGAGTTTCAACTGGTTAAATTCTGGCGTATTCACTCGTTCATGACAGCCGGGTAAAGAGGCCTGCTGTGAAAAATTGAACTTAAACACGAAGAAGCCCGTTAAAATTCGTCAATCAACCGTGACTGCATAAAGAGCTCTGTAAAATTAGCTCCAAAAGGCAATGTGTCCATAATATGTTATAACATGTCATCTACTGTTCTCTTTATTTGAATCCTCAATCACTTTTCTCACCCCTGAAACATCTTTTTAGGGTTCTGCCATCTTGGATTGTCAGTCGTGCTTGATCAATGAATGTGATCAAAACCAGAGCGTCTTTTATAGTCTGTCTTCGTATTTAAAGGAGCTATGTCACGCCAAATTATATAATTTCATGACACCCAAAATTCCCAAAAAGTAGCATGAAACATTGCAATAACGACTTAAAACCTTTGAACCACATATATGAAAAATTCAACAAAAGGAAAGAGGAGCATACATGGACACAAATGGACAAGATTGAAACGGATTGCATTTGGGTAATCTCTGAAAAAAGTCGGCTAGACGTTTTTCAACTTTATAGCAAATCGCCTCGATAAAGGCTGTTTTTGCTCAGAATTATCTTGTTTGTGGTGTAATTTTATCAGTAAAGGAATGCCACATTACAATTTTCAAGTTTTAACCTAGGGATAAACTTGAGATTTCTTCTAAAACTCTGAAGTAACGTGACAAAGCCCCTCTTTGTCATAGGTTTTACAATGCATTACAGTAAAAACCAACGTGTAAGAACCTACCTTTTTAGAGTTTGGCAAAACGGGTTCTTATATTTTGGGGTACTTACTGGCATTTTAGGCTAAGTAGGTTCTTAATTAGGTTCTTAATTTTTACGGAGTAGAAAATAGTATAATATGTGGTTTGCTCCTCATTATAAACTGTTATTTTATAGAATGAATGCTTATAATCAAGAACAAACCAGTTTCAAAAAAATAAAACCAGTTTATAAAATTAAACTGTTTTGAACATTAATTGAACCACAACATATGTTCCCAGCTATAGAACTGTCAATATAGAAAAACTGCAGTACTGTAACAGAAACAAATTGAGTTGATGATAAATTCCCACCGAAAAATATACTATATATTCTCTCTAGTACACCACACATAGTTCATATCCTGTCCATATTCCAAGGAGCTCTTGAAGTGTCCAGAATTTACATTAAAAGGTATATGTATCAAGTCCCTGTGGCCTTATCTTTTCATCCTGTGAACCATCAGCCGTAATCAGACAGCCAGTTTTCTCGAAGAGTTTCCTGATGAAATCTGGCTTGGAGACCAGTTCTCTCCATGCATGCCCTGTCCACTGTGACATTAAGATCCTTCCGTTTTTCGCTGAGATCTTGTCATGCCACATTTCCAGGTTTTCCTCTTTCTCTAACCACATCTGCATTGCCTCTCCAATCTTTTGCTTCATTATTCTCCCAAATCCCGCATCAACTGGCTGAACTTTATCTGTGTGATTATCAGGTAACAAATAAACTATAGTGTTCACTTCTCTACATGCTTCATGGAATGCCTGTGTTTGTTGGAAGCCAACATTATCTGCAAACAACACTTTCTCAGTATTAAAATCATCCTTAAGTCCATCCTTCAAAGTATGTTTTGTCCACTTCAAGTTGGCCTCAGCATCCATCCACGCATTAGTCTGAAAGTAAACATGCACATCTGCATCATATTTCTCTTGTTCAGCACTTAATACATTTCCATTTCCCCTGAAAATTATGGCAGGTTTGACTGTTTTCTCTCCCTCTGCCTTAATGCATAGCTGGAGGGTCGCTTGCCTCTTGTCTAGGCCCGATCCTGGTTGGGAGATCCAGACTTCCTTGTTTCCCTCAAATTCATATGTCTGATCCTGTTCCACAGCAAATGGCAATGGGACCTGGTCAACATTTAGTCTATTCTTTGGGAGCCACCGACCATATGTTTGATCTGCAACAAACGACGTGTCCGTTCTTCGTTTGAACTGTACTGCCTTCGTTAGGTCTCTATGAAACCTTTGTATTGTTTCTCTGACTTCATTGGCTGCATTCTTCTTTTTGTTTGTTCTTCTTCTCAAGGAAATGTTGTGTCTGCGTTTAAACCTTTGAAACCAATTGTTGCTTGCTTAAATTTATCTGCTTCTTCTTTCCCATAACAGCTCTCTATTTTCTTTTTCATTTTAGTCTTAAGCCAAAGCTTAGATATTTTGTTGCCCTTTGCTCGCCTCAGCTTAAATTCAGCGATGAGATGGTTAGCAGCCAAAGGGTATTTCTCACTTTTCTGGGCTTTCTTGCCAACCATTTGTGTCCTGTGTCTTGCTTCTCTTGCGCTGCCTGCATTTCTCTTGTGTTTGTTTTTAGCGATTTCTGCTAAGATTGATTCCCTTGCTTTGTTCCACTTCACAACCAGGCATTTGCTCACTTGCTTTTCATCAGCCACTTGTTTCCACTTATTCTTTGAATTGGCGAGAGAGTCCAATAAGTCAAGGGTTTATTTCTTGAACTCTACTGTGTAAGACTTCTGCTTATCGAGTGTAATTCTCTCTTCTGGCTGGCTATTTCCTTGCAAACATAAATCAGCAAAGCTGTTGTTGGAAGTTGAAGCAGCTGAACTCCCACTTTGGCCAACAAAATGACCATTTTGCAAATCAGCTTTAGCAGGATGTTTAAACTTGATGTGCATTTCCAAATGCTGTCTACGAAAGAATATCTGACTGCAAATTCCACACTTAAAGTCATAAGTTTGCTTCTGGACAGCTTTTGGTAAGGTTGCAGTGACATCATACAGCTTTCCATTCTTTAATTCCTCTTCTTTCTTAAAGCCACAGTCGAATAAAGTTCTATTTATTTTGCCTTTTTACTGTTAAAGTTTGAGAAATCTCGCACATGTAAACCAATGTGAGGTGGCATGCCAATGTAGTTAGTGTGTCAGCGGTCATTTTGTGGAAAACAACAAGGAACGCCTTGCAAATCTGTCTGTCGATTTGGCCCGAACTTGGCTTGCACTTAAGCTACAGCTGCGTAGATCAAGCATAATTCCTTCCATTTTTGTGACTTAAGTCGAACGTTCTATTCTTATTTTGTTCATCAAACTATGGGAGAAGAGTATGAAGTATTTATAAAGTCTAGTGTTCGTGGCTATCATGCTTATTTTGTGGATGCTTCTGTATCCATTGGAGACGTGCTAGCTTGTAAAAGAGAAGACAACAATGCTCATGACAAATATGCCATTGCTGTTAAAAATGAGGCTCAACTATTAGTTGGACATATCCCAAGGGAGCTCTCCAAGATTTTTAGTGGATGTTTGGCTGACTATGGGGATACTGAAGCTGAATGCATTGGTGTCCGGTACAACAGAGGAGAAGGGAAAGGACTTCAGATTCCAGTGGACTATAGACTGACAGGAAATTCTAACTTCTTGGAGAAACTGGTAACAAGTCTAAAGAAAAGGGAACCAACTTGTCATCTTGATATTTCAAATATCAGAAAATGCCAGATCTAAACTTGCAACAAGAAATGGCTTTGTGTCTTCTGTACTGGTTTATATAAAAATGAGTTGCAAGATGATACAGGCATGGAACACTTAAACCAAGACCAAGATTACATGCAAATGATACATTCTTTTAACTGTAGCAGAATTGCTTTATAACAACAGTTCACATTTACAGTAACATACAATGTGCATTTTTAGTTTCACTGTGCAATTTTTTAATCTCTAAAGACAACCTTTTTGGGAAAATATTATAAATAAAATAGTTTAACCCCACATATAAGAACCTGTTGGAATTTTTTTGGCTAAACAGGTTCTTATATTTTGGGGTATTAAAGTAGCAAATTTCTGCCAGGAGGTTCTTAATTTTCTAGGTTCTTACACGCAGGTTTTTACTGTATTGGATTGTGATGGTAGTTGCTAAGCGCTAATAAGAGAGTGTTATTCAAGCAGTACATCAATCCTACATTCTCAAACAACGAAAGGCAGTGCCGATAGTTCTTGAGAACAGTTAACTCCTATCTCCTGACTCCAAACTGCCTCTTCCACTTATCCACATCTCTGCATCTTAACAGCTACCTTTATCACTCCCACAACCTCTGCCTTGTAAATGCTCCACTACTGTCGCCGCCCCTTCTTTGTAACCATTGCCACCATTCACTGCTTCTGCTGTGCTTCTGTGCCTCCCAGAGCTTCTTCCCTGGACATTGCCTCCGCCACTGCTTCTGCTGCCATTGCCTGTGCCTTTCCATTGCCAATAACAATGCCACTGCTGATGCCAATGTACGGACAGAGACATAGAAAAGCCTATGCAAAAGTTATGACCATTTTTATGGAAGAAGCAAGGCCAAATGCTAAATATCCTGCCTAAAACAGCCACTGCATGTCGCCGCCACATCCAGTTGATCACTGGAACAATGTTACAAGAAGACATTTACATTTTTATTGGCTCACCGCTCACTGTAACTACTTTCATAGAGAATCCCTTCGCTTGGCGCTCTTTGTCGCTCAGAAATCTCATCCAGAGTACCCGTCCTGTGGAATGTACGGAGGGAGGACTGTCTGAACCGCAGCGTCTCAATATCTCCACAGCTTCTTTGAAGGTTAAACCACCATCCCTAGTAGAGAAATCAATGTTGTTTTCAGAACGAGATGCTTCATAGAGGCTACTTTAACTGGATCCTTCGCTAATACTCGGGAAAGTATGTTGAATAGTGCATGCACCTTCAAAGCAAAGGTAATAGCAGAAAAGCCTACTCTAGACATTAACAGTTAACTGTTAATGTCACTAATTATTCAAAGAAATAAAAATGTATCACGGCAGTGCAGTTGATTTTGTGCAATTTTACCAAATAGTGGCCCCTAATCGCTAGTGCAACTTATCGTAAACCCAGAAATTACTTTTAAAGAACTCAACTCAAAGTGTCGTGACAAAAAAAAATGTCTGTCGAGTTTACATAATTTAAGTTTCCAACAACAGAACTTTGAAAAACCCCGAATGCAATCCATATTAATCTTCTTTAATTTTGCTTATCCCTGCCTTGTTTTGATTTTTCTCTTTTATTTATGCCTGCCTTAATTTTTTTACGTAGTTATATTTGCATTTCGCTTGATTTGGTTTTCAGTTCCCAGTTTCTGTATTTGGCTAAATAAATTTGCGGTCTGACGAAGAGGCTCCAAGAGAGAAATCAATTAGTGTCGCACTGATAAGTATGAAACTCGTTCAAGATAGGATTGATTGATTGATAGGAGTGTATAATTCCATTCTCTGTGCGCTCACCTCACGCTAACATAGTCATGACAACCCGATTCGAAAGACTGCTTTTCTAAATGGAATTCCAAGAAAGAGAGCAGCACTTGAAGACCTTCTGGGGCTTGAATTCTCCATGTGCACTGTATGTTCTGAGGATAATGTTGCGGAAAATCGGGACTGCTTACAGTTACACTGGTTCTTGAGTTCTTGATGGGGACGTCACGATAAATGTCGTCAGTATAATTTCCAGGGGTCGTACACGCTGTGAAAAAAAATTGGCACATAATTACTCTTGATTTTCTTCTCTTGTCCTTTTTTGCTTGTCACATGAAGAAGTAATCATTTACAGCTCAAAGAGGGAGCAGGGAAGGTGCCGTGGTGAGATCATTCGCCTCCCACCCGGTGTGACCGGGTCCGAATCCCAGACGCGGTGCCATATCTGGGCAGAGGAGATTCGCTTCCCAGCTCGAGAACAATGAGTTCCTTTAGATTTTGCATAAAAACTCGAATTCTAAACGATTTAAAATCAAGCACACGGCAACCCTTTCTTTTACAAAACGCCGATGCGCCGTTAAGTGATAGACCTCTATCAGAGCGTAGCATGCTTTACCCAGCTACCCACACAGCACCACATTTGCTCTGCTCTAGATGATGACTCCGTTAGGTTCTCCTGGCAACTATTAACATAACGTAACGTAACGAAACGTGAAGTAACCTATCTCTCGTTACGTAAGACGACGAGTGTATACAGTATTTGGTCCTCAATTAAGTTGACGCCCTTATAATTGCCGCTTAATCTATATAGGAGAGTTTAATTAAAACTGCATGCAGTTTTCTAGAAGAGATACCTTACCTGTGAATTGACCTTGTGTAGTGTTAAAAAACACACAACCTTATAAGGAAAAAGACAAACGAGAGCGTGGGTAACTGAACTTCTTAATATTTGGAAAGAAGAGGCAAACAATTTCCCAAGCCTGTATGAAGAGATTGAAAAAAGATCTTGATGTATGCAGACAGATAAAGGTAAAGGTACATCTTATTTAACGTCGGAAGTTCCTTTACTCTCTAGAGAGTATTCTCCCAGGAAGCCGACGGTGCGCTCATTTTACCCCCCCCCCCCCCACCCCCTTTTCCATCAGCGCTCCGTTTTAAGGGTATTTGAAGCTATTTAGGCTACACTGGAAGGAAAAAAGTCGAATTAAGGGTGAAAGATCCGGGGATCGACCTCGGGACCTTATGCACCAAGGCCGCGCACTAACCGACTGTGCCACCCTTGCCCCTTAAATATGACATGAAACAAACAGATGTAATGTGAAACAGATCGAGTAGTGTATAAGAATTATAAAGGAGGTCTTCAAAGCAGTAAGTTTTGCAGCTGCTTCCTTCAACTTCAACAAGGACAAAGAACCCGGCTAAAGCCCAGTTGTGTAAAGGTTTAATCTTTGGTATTAATACTGTATAAACGGAAAGATTGAATTTAATTTGAAAGCTGTTAATTGAAAATTTTCACTTGTTATCATATTTCATGTAAGAATATTCAAAACTAATTGACTAATTGTTGCTAAAGCTCTCTGTTGTTGTTGTTGTTGTTGCTTCTTTTTTTTTTAACCTTGCTTTCAAGGTTCTCCTGTAGCTCACTCAGCGGAAGAGCATCCGAAGTAGTATTCGGAAAGCTGTAGGTTCGACTTCCCACAAACCTTAGCACTCGGATATACCCGAGTATCCCCGACTGACAATGCAAAGAACTTAATGTCCAAAAAGGCGAACTGAATATAAAAAAAACGTCTAAAGAGATTTATACTTTAAAAGCTCTACACCTGGGCCTAGTTTATGTCCAAGTTAACGCTAAGGTGGTCTCAACATCTTTGGTCTCATACTATTCACTGAAACTGCTTTGAATGAACAACGCCGGGCTTATCTAGTAGCTTGAGTCTGGCTACAAAGGACTCCAAAAATCAGCTTCACTTCCGATTTATTCTAGACAATTCTTCCAATAATAACCTGTTTTTCTGTTTTGTTGATGGTGAGATCTTGATTTTCGGAGTCATAGTAATTAGTCACGTGATTTTGCTTTTACTGAAGTTAGTTCCCCAGGGTCACCACTTAGGTTGGTTATCGGTTATCGCTTAGTTTTGTTGACTTTTTTTTAAACTTGCGTTCTTCGTTTTATTTTACTACAGTAACTATAGATCACCAATTTTTTTCCGAATGGCATCAGTCTTTTGTAACGACAGACGCGCGAAATGTCACCATTGTTTTTTGTTTCAATCAAGTTTCTGAAAGAACCAGATCGCTTTGAAGTTTCTCGGTTCACGTTTCATTCCCGGATTCCCATCTTTTTTGAATTTTCACTATTTGCTTTAACATTTTCTCAATCTTTTAGACTCTTTTTTATGACTGTAAATGAGATGATTGTGTTTGAAATTGAACGACGGATGTGTTCAATGGAAATTCGTGATCAAAACAGGACGTGTTGACGTAACAACTTGATGCAAATGGTGCAAATAAATGTATATATTGACACGCTTTTAAAAAACATAGACATTGCTCACAGCTTTGCATTTAAAACAAAAAAAAAAGTGTGTTTTTCGCACATTTTTTTTATTCGTTTAGGCCTCTTTGTTTAACTAAACAATTCGGCACAGAAAAGTTGCTCATAGAAATGCAGCTGAAAAGCACGCCTTTTTCATTTAGTCACAACATAGAAGTAATCCCTCAACTTGGAAAAATATCTACAATGTACTTTAACTGACGATTACAAAGTTTTTGCTTAAATTAGTCGATTTAACAGAGTAGCTTAACATTTCGCTTGTAAAGAGACTTTACTGAATATTTGAAAAAGCCTTTTTTTACTTACCACAAACAAGGAAAATAGAGATTTTGAAATAAAATCGGCGCAAAACATATTCCTCTCCCGCCATCTTTTTTTGCATCCTTCGCCCTTTGACTAAGACGCGATAGTTAAACTAATTATTGTTGAATAATATCCAGGTTTACTTTCTCAGTAGTAAAAATGCTTTTTCATATCTTTAACTGGCAGAATGTGGGCTTCTTTTGTCGAACGTGGAGGCATTAAAGGAAGGGACTGAAAATTGCTGGCTTCCCTTGATTCAGCGAAGCGCTTGGAGCCTCTCCGATCGATCACAGTTGTTTCTTACAAACTCGAAACAAAGGCATTTGAACTGCAACAAAAGAATCGATCAATTTATTGATAAATGACACGAGTCAAGAAATTAAGCGGACCAGTGCAAATAAAGGACTTTTGGAGTAATTTAATGAGTTTCTGTGAAATATTCATCATTCTTCCAAAGATCATAAATTAAATCATGCATTGCGTGAAAATGATATATTCTTTTCCAAAAATCTTAGTCTAAACCAATGTTATCTATCCAAGAAAAAAACATCTGACATACTGATGTCATCTTGAGGAAATCTTGGTTCCGTTTGCTCGATTCTTGCTTTTACCTGTGTCACTTAATTTACTACAAAGAATTACATAAACAGTAGACCAGAATCATGCACGAAATGTTACTATGGTATTATTTCATCGCTAATCTTTATTTTGAGAAAGAAAATAAGGGAATCCAATTTAAAATTCACATTTTCATTTCGCGTGTTGGAAAAGGCAATTTTGGAAAGTGAAGCAATATTTTTGTAGACGAAAAGATGTGATTATGATCAAAATCCACCATACCTAGAGCTATTAATTTTAAATATATATATAAGTGTAATAAAAAATATAGAGATAAATCTAAGTTTCCGCTTAATGCATCCGTACTAACGTTTGTTATTTATGCAAAATAAACCCTATTTATATTTCAAAAGAATAACAAATGTTTCTATCTTGTTCAATCGAAGTTGGATGTCATGCAAAGTTCCAAACGTCTTTTATTCTAACCACGTGGAAGCATATACATTTCTTTATGTAACAACGCCGAAACGTTTTTTAAACGTTAAAGCCAAGAAAGACTGGAAAGAGTTAAAAGAAAAGTTAAAAGAAAAAAGGGATTTGCCATAACTTTCAGCTGCTCCCTATGAAATATTGATTCAGTTTGTAATATTGGAACCCGTTAGAAACTGATGACTTTAGATGGATCCTCGGTGAACTTGATTTCTTTAATATCTTCAGACTCTGCTTTTTGATACCCAAATGCTACCTATTTCCAACAAGAATTACATTCATTCCCTGGCAAGGAGCATTCTTTTCGAGCCCTTTGAACAACAGGATCGATTACAAATAATTTCCTTAAGTTTACATTTTAATTAATTGTTCCGCGACTTAAAACAAGTCGCAATCTCACTTTCTTTCTTTCTTTTAAATGAAAATTATTTTTTTTAATCCCGGGACAAAATATAACATGTACTTATTTGTCTTATAACAGAGTATTGTATTAGAGCGGTTTTCAATTGAGTGTCGTAAAACCAAAACCAAAGTAATTACTTTAGCCAATCAGAAAGGACGAAGACAATCCGGTAAACCAATCAAAACTCGAAGTAATTACACGTAGCCGACACAAAGCGCGGGAAAATGTGCACACGCGAACCACGATCGGTTTTGGTTTCACTTCTGATTGGTTGAAAAAGTAGCGCGAGAACTTTGAACCAATCACTGACTGAACTATTCATAAACCAAAGAAATTGAAAACCACTCTATGTATTTGTAATTTGAAAATGATAACAATAGTGCCGGATAGCAATAACAACAACAACAACAAAAGTGCTAGCTCCTTAATGATTACGAAAAAAATTCCGGCTGTAATAAAATTTAATTAAATCGAAGAAACCAGTTTATTCTAAAAAAGCTACAATGCGGCTGTTAAGAGCAAACCGTCTTTACTTCGCAGCCAATCTCGTGCCCAGAGTCCGCTTTTCTTTTGGTCAGCACCAAGAACACGGACTCTGGCCACTTCCGCAAACAACGGCTAGTCCACGGACGCTCAGAAATTTGAAACAACAGTGGTGGTCATCGTTCAAAAACATAGACCTTCACTACGACTGCGCATAAGTTGAAAGTGGCCAGAGTCCGTGTTCTTGGTGCTGAACAAAAGAAAAGCGGACTCTGGGGACGAGGATTGCTTTGCACCTTAATTAAGGATGATGCCGCCTATTGTTATTGCGCATATGTTCTGCGCATCACACAATCAATTTGTCGCACGAAGTGACGCTCTGATTTTTTATTTTCCAAGTTAAATTATTTTCCGATTTTTTTTTCATCGAAATGCCTCGGAAGATTTAATTATTTGGTTGAGGTGAGAAACAAATGTCTCTTCCATCAAAAGAATTATTTCAATGATGCCACCTTTAAAGCCCATTACAATAAAACAGGGCTATCTGTTATCGAATTTAAGAAAACCCAAATGTAGTAAATTACTTGAAGACAACCACACAAGGTCTGGGATCAATACTTTCAGTTCATTAATTAATTATCATTGTTCAAAAAATACCCATGAAGCAAGCATCTATTGCTTTTGTTCTTCGCGATCAGATTCCAAAAAGATCGACAACAATTAGGAAAGAAGATCGAGGGGCGTCCAATAACGGACGCAAGTACTTCAAACAAATTAGTTAACGAATTTTAATGGAGCTTCAATAGCCCTTCAAAGGCAAGTAAGCTCACCACAAGAAATGATTGGCAATGCAAGTTGCTTGGTGATCTCTTCGGCGTGGTTCGGTCGGGTTGGATTCCATTGCAGAGTACAACAAAACTCAGGTAGATTTGTCTCTCCAAATATCCTTGCAACGTTACTCTGGTCACTAAAGAACCACTTTCAGAAAAAAAGATCCAGTCTCCCCAAAGAATTGAGGAAATATTTACTCAAAAAGTGCAAACCTTCTTCTTTATGGAACTAGTCGCTGTTACGAATATCCCAGAGTGCACCACAAAAACAGGTGCAAATGTCTTCATGACAATTTGCAATAATCAATCCACAAAAAGTTTAACTTTGAGTATCGTGAAGTGACCCCAATTTATTATCATATAAAATGAACGTTTAAGGCCCATTGAAGTCGGGATTAATTTGTGGGGCCCAAAATAGTAACTACAGAGGAGGGCTGCCAGGCTAAAAAATGGCTATTTCATCACTTATAGAATCATCCGGTTGCAATTTGCTGTTTGGATCTTTGATGTCCCTGTTGTTTTGCTGTAAGTTAACGTTTTTGCTGATAAAAACTGAAAAATTAACCTAACCTTTCCTTGTTTAGGCATAAATCATTTTAAGTCTTCACTTTTTCAAAAAGAAACCTAACCATCTCCGAAAAATGCCTGGTTACCCCTATTTTCATTTTACATTCCAACAACCCAAACTAAGATCTAGTTTTCTGCGAAGTCATACGCCGGGAAATTGTTTCTTATTAGGTGGCACCATTCTTAATGGCGGAGCTCTGACGCACGACGAAGTTGTCCAATAATTTATTAATATCCTAATAATAATAATAATAATAATAATCATCATCATCATCATCATCAAAACACCCAACATGGCGGCGGTTTACAGCGTACATTTTTTGCATTGGTCGTAACTGGAATGTATACTCCAAAATAAGGTGAGACACTAAGTTGTGTATGTATAAAGCACCAAACGATCTTACTAAAGTTTTACTACGTTTAAATATGGTGTTACCAGAACAATTTATGGAAGCTAACCATTTCAAGTTGGCGCTTAGACCAAATCACTGGAGATCAGTGGCTAAGCCATCAGTTATTCTCTACCTAAACAGAGTGTTGTATATCTGCTAAAGCGGGTTAACACTCAGGCCGGGGTTGCTCAAAGCATGGTTAGCGCTAACCAGCGTTAACCTACAGGTTTGTATGCCTCTTAACAAACGGTTAGCGTTAACCGGTTGTTCAAAAGGTGGATAACGCTATCCAGCGGATAAACAATAGCAAAACCAATTGAGTTATCCTCTGGATAGTGATGCAGGTGGTGGATAGCGCTCTCCACCCTTCGAACAACTGGGGCTGTCAGATATTGTCAAGTAACGCCAACAAATGTTACACATGTATATGTGTCACGAAGCGTCTCACCTTATTTTGGAGTATCCATTCTAGTCATATGAATGAAGGAGGTAATTTCTAAAGAAACTGTGGTGCTTTGTCGGTGGGGAAGTAGTATACAAAAATTGGGTTTTATCAACGGAGTTGATAATGTAAATTGACCACCGTATAGAGATTCTAAAGGCTGACGTTTCGAGCGTTAGCCCTTCGTCAGAGCGAATCGAGATTGGATTCGCTCTGAAGAAGGGTGGATAGCGCTATCCACCGCTTGGATCACTATCTCAATTGGTTTTGCTAGTGTTTATCCGATGGATAGCGTTATCCACCTTTTGAACAACCGAGGCCTGCCAGGGCCGCTTGATCGAAGCCGCCCACTCTCCGCAAAAGACAATCGGAGAGGAGCGTCTGTAATTGACCTTTAGTAATCGTTTTCCGGAATAATTTTGCATATATTATTAAGTGACATACGCTGACCAAAATTTGCGTGGCTCATATTTCTGTGGAGCTGAATTCTCAAAATGGTGGTCAATGAGGTAGATTTCAAACGTGCATTGAAGAGCGTCTCCGGTAGTTTTAAGGTACCTTGGCTTTATAGCATAGAAGCACTCTTTAAAGGAAAGGAATGTATTTGCAAGCCTTCCAACCGGGTACAGATCTGATCTTCAGAGCAGCACAGATCGTTGCCGATGAGCTGTTATTTTCCTCGATATGTCCAGATCTCAAATCTTCCAGGGCAACACGAAAAAAAGTACATAGAATAGATTTCCACTTAACACTCTATAGATAACAATTCCGCTCGTACTTTAAAAGAAAAACCTCTTTGACCATCAAAAAGATTTTTATTCGTATTTTTTACCGTGTGCAAAGTACACACGAACTCATCGTAAAATTCCTATGATGCAATATCATCTCCTCAGTTGAGAATACAAACATCGCAAACCCTTGCTTATAAAATTAGGCGTATATAACTTGCATAATGGTCGTATACGGTTTCTAAACGCGTCAATGAGTGCTGCACAAACCGCATGAAATATCAACTGTTGCCTCACTTTTCCTTGCTTCAGGTACTCCTGCCCTCATTCGTTGAGAATATAGCTGTTGTTTTTTTTTTTTAGTGTGCCTATTTTCTACACGTTGGTAAATTGCAAGCTCTATATAACTCAAGTGTTCATGCACCCATCTTCCACCCTACTTTTTCCATGAAAAGTGTTCAGGAGAGGGAACTGCTTGCTCTGACAGCTGGCACGTTGTCCATATTTCCGCTTGGTGCAGTAGGGCATCCTTTGCGAATGCAAAAAGAGAAAAGAAATTAAATCATAAAGGGTGGCTAAAAAATTATAACAAAGATAATTTTATGCTGGCACATTACCTTTGTAGGCGGAGGCTTGTCCGTCGCTCTGGAGTTCTGGCAGAAGAGCTCCATCCTTGCCTTGTTGATGCGGTCAAAGGG
>NC_090891.1:5040135-5042635 GCF_036669925.1 Montipora capricornis | reverse complement strand
ATTCCTATATATGGGGTTCCAAAGTTGTGAAACGTTCTGGCGTAGTTAAGCGGTTTCGAAATTCGGAAACGTCTTGGCGTTACTGTGGGGTTCCTCGGAAACATCTTGGCGTTGTTACGAGGTTCTGATACTCGGAAACATCTTAGCGTTGTTACGGGGTTCCAAATTCGGAGAAGTCTTCCGATTTAAGAAAATCTGCATTGTTCAGTGGAAGTTTAAAAAAGTGAAAACGCTCGCGCTTCCGAGTAAAATAAGAATTCTTTCTTCTCGTTTTTAGCTTGATTTTAAGTTTCCGAGTTAATAAAGAAAAGTATCTCTTGCATAAAGGAGTGATTTTCAAATTCATTATCTTTCCTAAAGATAACGATGCTATTTTGGAACATTTGAATTTAATATGGCCCTCAAAACGTTAATTGTGGTATTAATGTTTGCAAAATTCGGAGCAGTTCATTAAATGCAAGACAAAAATCACTTAGTTTTACGACTAAGCAGTCGCCATCTCTCGTTCATAACCGAACAGCACACATTCGCAAACAAATAAACCAGCCTAAAAACGTCAGCATTTGGGGACGTCTCTAAATGATTATATATTTTAGGGAAGAATCATACTTTAAAAATGTCATTCGTGACTGGCAGGCAAAAATTTTTAGATCTTTAAGACGTTCAGATCAAATTGTCAGGATATAACTGAACGCTGTCACGAATGACATTTTTAAAGTATGATTCTTCCCTAAGATATATAATTATTTAAAGACGTCACCAAATCCTGACGTTTTTAGGCTGGTTTATTTGTTTGCGAATGTGTGCTCTTCAGTTATGAACGGAAGGTGGTGACTGTTTAACTGCAGTCAGTAAACCGATGAATAACGAAAAGAAGTGTTGGTTGTATTCTAAAATATAATCCCAGTGCTTCCCCAAAATCGTTTCTTAGAGAATTGCACTAGAATCAAATTTGATCGATTTCTAATGCTAAAGAAACACAAAAGCAACCTCGATTAAAGGCAGGTGATTCTTTTTTTTTCTTTTTGAGAATTTTTTGTTAGTGAAGAGAACATCCTGTCATATTTCACATCAACATTAAAACAGGAATAAGTAAGGACATTTTGCTTTCCTTCCTGTTTTCCGAACTTTTATTATTTTGGTGCTATATGCAGACAAAACGTTCAGATGTGTCAGTGTATTTTTTCAATTTCCGAGTAAATTAAATCTTTGTAATGACTGAATATAATGATTGGTTTTATGGCAAACTTTTAGCTGAGGTTTGCGAAGACGTGTCGCTATCTAGAACGATTTGATTCACAGCGATGGACCCAGTTAACAGCTGGAAAGTATTCTTCGTGGTTATCTTTTTCACCCTGTGCATCCTCGGAACTCTTTCAAACAGCTTAGTAGTTTACATAATCCACAAGAATGCAAGGCGCCTTCCAGCATGTAGTTATTTCATCCTCAGTATCGCGTTTAGCGATCTCCTCTCGTGCTCTGTACCAGTCCCATTGTCAATTGCTGCACATTATCAACAATCATGGCCATTTGGAATGGCAGGATGCCGTACACACGCCTTTATGATATTTTGTCTCGGACTTGTGAGCATCACACATCTTACCATTATTGCAGTGGAAAAGTATTTGACCATCGCCCGATCAGTTTCGAAGCAGTCTTACTTCACCAAGAGACAAATACTGCTGCTGATCCTGGCATGCTGGATCTACTCATTAGCGTTCAGTGTGGCGCCATTATTGGGATGGTCAAAATATGGAATGGAGGGAACCAACGACACATGCTCAATTCAATGGAATTCAGCTCTTCCACGAGATCATGCATACTTTGCTTTGATGTTTTTCGCTTGTTTCTTTTTGCCCATTGCTTCCATCGCGTTTTGTTACTACAAGATCCACAAAGCTTCTAAAAGAGTTGTAAAGAGAGTCATGAATATTACCTTTGGCGAGACTATGAATAGGGCTCTTTTGCGGAAGCATCGTAGGGGAGCAATGTATTTTTCAAGCGTCATCGCTGCCTACATAATCTCCTGGTCTCCGTATGCCGCGGTCTCAATCCTCGCAATTTTCAGGGTAAAGGTGTACCCTCTTGTCTCAAGTGCTTGCGGTGTGTTAGCCAAAACCTCTTTTCTACTCAATCCCATCATGTATGTTGCTTTTTCTTCAAACTTTCGACGACTTATGATGCAAGCATTTACAGACTCGAGCCAAAAACAATTGACATTGAATTATTGACGGAAGAAACTTCAATGATACACTTGCGATATTTTATCTTAATTCCCCCTCCCCTCTGGAATCATTTATATTCCTTCGTGTCCTCTTCAATTAAAGATCGGAGATTGTACCTTTTCAAAGTAATTTTGCTTAAAAAAATGACCGGTTTCATCGTTCTTTTTTGAGTAACTAACCAAATTCTAAACGTTTAACACAACAAGGTTATGCACCTGTAAAAAATCACATTTGGAACAACAGTATCATTTTAGTTGAACATAAACCAGTCCTCT
>NC_090891.1:5032635-5035135 GCF_036669925.1 Montipora capricornis | reverse complement strand
AAGAATCAAACGATTTCTCCAAGTCAATTGCCACCAAGATGCCAGACCTATTACAATATATCTGTTTGCATGCTCAAGAGTATCATCGATAGTTGTCACTGCCTCTGATGAATAATACATGGTAAAGTTGGTTCTAACCTTCTAGCCATTGCCTGTGATGCAATTTTAACATTAACTAGACAAATTGGGCGCCAGTTTTTGAGAAATCGTTTGTCTTATATCTTTCTTTTCAATTAACGTTATCATAGGTTGCTTCTGAGAACGCTCTCCATGAATATGTGCGTAGCTCAGTTAACAGTTAACTAGGCTTTTTTCAACGATCGATCAGAATGCTAGTTAAAACTCAACAGTGAGCCCGTCATTCCTTGGCATTTTATTCCTATTTTGGAATATCTCCTTTTGTTCCAGAGATATTCAAACTTTTGTTTAAAATTTGATAACGTCACAAACATTGCAAATGACCGCGATAAAGCACAAAATTAAAAATATCTCCGAAAATATTGGATGGGTGTTGTTCAAACTTGCCAGCACTGAGTGCTCTACATCAAGTAAGGCACTGAGTGATACCCTCTAAACTGTTGACATAGCAACCAACTTTTTTTGCGGCCGCGTCTACTTAACGCAGGATTGATTTGGTCCTTTATTATCGTAATAAGACGTGTTCACTCCTGGTAAGGTTATACAGAGATGTAAAGCATTATCGGCAGCACATGCTGCTATTTGTTTCATTGCAGAAAGGGACTCGAAACGAGAGTGTTGCCGTGGCAACGTCTTATCTGATGTACATTACTGGTGCCAAGTTTGAATATCATACACCTTTTTCCAAAATAGCAGCCATTTAGATATTCTTTCGTTTTTCTTCAAATTAGACCATGATGCCTCGTTCAAGGCAAAATATTCTTTTGAATTTTAAGCTTAAGAACGAGGCATGAAGGACTAATTTGAATAATAAAAAGAAGAATATTTAATGGTGGCCATCTTGGAAAAAGGTGTATTACTCCCATATTTTCGAGATTCTCAATTTCAGAATTTCATTCTGAAAGGTCTTTAAAATAAGCAAAAGATATTTTTTACATCATAGGCACTTACGATTGGATTTCTTCAGGAGCTTATCACCCGGAGCCTCAATCTCCCATATAAACCCTTGGAGACAAGCTTTGCCAGTATCTTTTTATTTTTAGACGTTCGAATTCCCGCGAATGCATTATGCTGTCCAATCAGAACAAAGTTATTGTATTACGTCACAAGCAGTCACGCACCAGTGATCGCGTTCGTCTCATAAAATATTCTAAAAATAAAAAGATACGGGCAAAGGTTGACTCAAGGATATAGTCTGGATGGAGGCTCTTGGGTGATGGGCTCCTGATTTCCTTTAATTGCGCTAGCTCCGCAGCAACATATAGAGTGTTTTCACTTACGTCATCAGTGACCTTGTTTTTCCACCGAAACAAAAGAAAACGATTGCAAACGATTTTTTTTGCTCATAGAGCGCATTTCCCGGAGGATTAGTTGGGTAAACCAACACGGACGCCTTTTCATTGTTTGGGAACACTAACATGGCCGCCGTGACGTCACGTGAAAACACTCTAGTCTGGATTCGTGAGAAGGTAGGACGATTTCTCGAATTCACCACTTTTTCCCAGAATACATCATATTAGCTAGAATACGCTGCGCCATTCCCCAGTTTTTACCAGAATGCACTGCATTTGAGCAGAACGCCGCCAAACACTCCGGATATTGCTCAAATTAAGCACGAGGTCCGTAAATATTCGATGAAACAACACATCATGCATGATGTAAGAGAAAAAAATAAATTGCCAAACTAGTGAATTCCACGGTAAATTTTACGCTAAAAACCGATATCGCATGAATCACGAAGTGATGAGTGAGGTATCGGTTTTTCGAGTGAAATTTACTGCAGGATTTCTTGATCTTTCAAATTGTTCGAGTTTGGGTCTATATCACACGCTACCTCGCATTCCCTAATCTTCGTTTTGCCTTTCTCGCCCTAGCTTTGTTTTTTGCTGAACGTTATTGCTTCTTTGTATATGATATAATCCCATATAACACGTGGGTCCTCAATTTCCCTACCTTCCTCAATCTATATGAGATACTTTTCATTCATAAGTAAAACGTAATTCTCATCATCAATCAAACTTTGAATTCATTGAATTTCCAAAAGGAAGGGCCACGGTCATATTGTTGGTTGCCTTTTAAAGACAAAGTGATTGCTGAATGGTTCGATTTAATAGCAGGAATAATGTCCACTGGCATTCACTGTTTTCTCTTGTGTATACCTTTTTGCTCTTGTGTATACCTTTCAAAAGAAAGGTTCGTTGTTTATTTTCTTTGTATATGTACTTGCAAACAGCCAACTACCTTGAAAAAATTGCTCGACCTGAACCAAGATCTTCTGTCATACATGTCAATAGCTTTGGTTATAACTTTTTCAATTTACGTCCGTTATTTATGACTTGTTTATGACGGTGCCAAACGGTTC
>NC_090891.1:5002635-5020135 GCF_036669925.1 Montipora capricornis | reverse complement strand
CCAAAACCAAGCTTTCAGATGGGTTACCATATTTTATCATATGGCCCGTACGGCCCCGCGCGCGCTTTCACTGCAGAACTATTGGGAAAATGCCCGTATGAGGGCCGTACGCATTAGCGCGAGCAGGGCCGGAAAAAGCCGCACGGCCCCACTAGGAACACAAACTGCTCAGCGCGATGCAATTTTAGAGGATTTCGTCGCTTTTCAATATCCAAGTTATTTACAGCCAGAAAATTAAATGCAAACAACATATTAGATAAATTTTCTGTGCAAATTTTTGTTACTTGCTTTGCCCAAACATCATATTCTGAGTGTTCACGAATAGTGTAAAAGGCCCATATGATAAAATGCTTATTGACTGAGTTTAGGTCGGACCGGACGGCGGTCATGGCGCACGGACCTCGCTGCGCTCGGTCCGTACACCATGATCCCTTGCCAAATATTTCCCCGTCTGGCCCTCCCACTTAGTCAATAAGTACATATTCTTAACTATGGTGCTCCGCGCGCGGGAGCTCGCTATGAAAGATATTGTGCATCAAATGGAAATTCGGAAAAATTCGAACTCCAGATGGGATTTGAACCCACGACTTTGCGGGATTTAATCGGACGCTTTAAGCACTCAGCTACTGGAGACTCTGTGGTGAATAAGGGTGAAATGTGGGTATACATGTTGCTGTTAAAATCCGTTCTCATGTTGAATCCGCTTTTACCTCGTTTAAATTGGTAATCCTCATTTTACCTAGGTTGAATATGCACTCCACTGACCAAGTTTAAAGCAGCTATCAAACCTCCAAAAAGGTCTGAAAACACCTATACCTTCCAACAAGCTCAGTCTCACACGCATCTGAACACATTTTCTTAATGTTTCGTACCATAATTTTTTCTCAACGCGCGAGTGGGCGGAATTCTGCGAATCCTGCAACCTGATTGGCTCTGGGCGCGGGTGGAATTTTTCTATCTTGCCAGCCAACCCGGGCGGAATCTTAGTTCTGGTTGCAAGAGCTTGTGTGATGACTTTAAGTTTCCATTTTTGACACCGAATCCGTTCACAAACAGAACTAGGTGTTTCAAAACAGATTTTTATTAGACAAGAGGCGTGGAAATAGAATTCAAATAAGTCGCTTACTGCATTCGCTATCAAGCGTAGTGAGAGTCAACAATTAATAATGTGATTTCAGAGAGGGAGAGAGAGAGGGAGAGAGAGGAAAAAATAAATAAGTTATTTAGCAGCTAGGGCTCGGTTTGTATAGCGAAAAAATGTGACCTCGGTCCCGCGGTTTTCGCTATACGGACCTCTCAGCTGACAAATAACATATATTCATACACTTATCCATTCGGTCTCAACAATACAACATAGTAAGGGAACAAAAAACTGTACTATGCACTTACCGGTACTCGAACTCGGACCCTCCAGATCTAGAATCCTTAGTCTTTACCACTACCACATGCAGTTCTTTTCTTTTTTTACTTTTGTATAATAAGTCAATTGATATCCATGTATCCATTTCTATAATAACCAAAACTAATCCTAGCCTGACCCTAATTTTCCTCTTGGCGTAATTTAGGCTCTTGAAAAAGTTCTTCGATTCATCTAAGTGCGAGAGAACGGATTTTACCGGCAACATGCATCCATACTTACTAATTGACCGCTCCCCATATTTTCGGCGCCAACGACATATAACCGAGAACAGAACAAAAAATTAAGAATCCCAAGTAGTTGGCTGTTCACAAGTGCAGCAGAGAAGCTGAGCCAGGGCCACCAGGATTAAATTCAACCGGTGGTCAGGGTGGGTTTTGAACACGGGATCTCTAGATCTCCGGCACAGGTAAGCACCCGAACAACTGGACAAAGCTCAAATGTTTTCTTGATTGCATCGTTACGGGTTCTGCAATCAATTATTCAGCACCCCATAAACCATTAATCATGGAGCCATTTTCCTCGACAGGAGTATCCGGATTTTACGGACCAACGAAGGATCAATTTCTAGTCATTTTTTTCTTATTTTGTCTGTTCATCCTATTTACATCTTCCTGTGAAAGATGGAATAGTTAATTTAGTCGTAATCATGTGAAAAATTGCACGGAGAAATTTGCAATGAATGCTAGCTTAGGTGTACCGAGCAATGATCAAATACAGGTTTAAGGGGAATAAAAACGTAAAACGGCATTATCAGCATTTTGAGGCCAACATTGTCCGCTCTGGGTAAAGTAAATATTAAAATGGTCGACCAAGACTGAATTTCTGAATTTGGTCCATTGTACAGTGCTTGTGCTGAAGCCTTTGAATTTTATGCAAGGCGGTCGACTTATTTGGATTTGTTGCAAACTGAACATCATGGGAAGAGAATGGTGTGGATTTCAATGCTCTATTGCTTACATCGCTTTTAAGTTGAATTCGAAGAGTGCTTATGCAAAAAATGACTTTCATTCTGTGCTTAATCGTCCAACTAACCACCGTGACTATATTGCCTTTCAAGTGATGTGCCCCGTTTACATAACGTCAAGAAAAGTTGGAGCTCGATTCGAGCTAATGTATGAGATGGAAGACCAGAAAGATGAAATCTTCCAGTTGTTAACTACGCCGATCAAGACTTAATCTGCTTAAAAAAAGAAAGTTGGTCAGGTAGTCATTTCAAAATGCAGATTTTCTGCATTTTGAAACGCGTTTGCTGCCATTAAAGAAAATTAAAAGTAGTGTTTTAAATATATACCCAACATTGAGCATTTCACAGAATACGCCCTTTTAGAACAAGAACTAATAGACTAAAGGACTTTGTGACTGTAAAATATTTATAAGTTATTTCTAATCTCCCTGCAATTCAGAGCTTGCTCTGCGAGAGCGTTAACTTGTAAACATTTACATTACATTTTCACAAGATAATTCATGAATTAATGAAGAAGACATTTGTCCTCACTCGAAAAATGGCTTGTCCGCATTCAAATTGCCATCGTTGTGATTTCTTATTTCCTCTGTTATCGCAGAACAGAGAATAAAGCTTTAATGTAAATTAATGCTGCTCATAATAATAATAATAATAATAACTCTGAAATCCGTGTTATACAAATCCGTATGACTGCTTCTTGTGCCCTTCCCGCTTGTCTCTGCACTGAAAAAAACAACTTGGGAACTCATTCGTTACAGTGCACGTGTATTCTCCTCTTGAATCAGGAGATACACGTTTTGTTGTGGAGAAAGACAAGGTTGAAAAAATAAAAGGGAATTTAATTGCCCTACATCATCGGAAGTAATGCCATAGCAAAGGCGCCTGAGCTCACTATAATGATCTACGAAACCATCAAGTAGGCGTTAAGTTGAAATCACATCGGAAGAGAGCGATGAATGCGACATTTAAAAAAAGGCCGCATTGTAAAATGGAAATGCCATGGGTAGGCTTGCAACTGATTCTTCGAAAATATCATTATTTCTCTCTTTTGGTAAAGCATCACTGAAAAGAAGCCTTTGACTGAAAAGATGATGAATACATTTGGCAAGTGGAGCACAATATTCGTTGTCACTGAGATTCCGGTCTGCCTTTTGGGCATCTTCTTCAATTCCATTGTTGTTTTGACAATTTTCAAAAACAGATATCGCCTATCAGCACCAAGCTATCTTATTCTCAGCATCGCTGTCAGTGATTTTCTCTCTTGTTCCGTTGCCGTTCCAATCTCTATTTCAAGGCACTTTCAAAAGAAGTGGCCTTTTGGAAGAGCTGGCTGCCAGGTACATGCATTCATGATATTTTCACTTGCTCTCGTATCTCTGTCACACTTGGCCGAAATTTCTGCGGGGAAATATTTGACTATAACCAGATCTTTATCCAAACAGTCCTACCTGAGTAGCAAAGGAGTTTTTATCGTTATCGCTACCTCTTGGGTATTTTCATTCATTTTAAGTGCTATCCCTCTTGTTGTGTGGTCACGTATTTATGGCTTGGAAGGCATCGGCGAAATGTGTTCAGATGACCAAGAAATCCCTCTCCCGGATGATAAGGCATATTTTGGAATAGTGTTTTTCTCCTCTTATTTATTAGTGCTTTTGGTAATCATGTTTTCGTACTTCAAGATCCACCAAATCTCCAAGCATATCGTATATAACACATGGCAGATGCGCTTGAATCGTTTATCAGCGGTAACAACGTCTCAAGCCCTTTTAAAAAGACATCGCAAGTCTGCAATGTACTTTTTGACTGTCATAGCCGCTTTCATGCTATCATGGTCTCCTTATGCTGTAGTGTCATTTCTTGTTGTCCTTAACGTCAAACTTAATCCTATTGCTACAAGTGCGTGTAGCGTTTTTGCGAAAACGTCATTTTTTTTCAACCCAATTTTGTATGCCATTGTTTCTCGTAAGTTTCGAAGGCGCATGGTCGTGGTTGTTCCTATAGCCAGACGTCATCGCAGGGCTAGACCAGCTTTCATCACGAGTGGAGGACCATTGGTCCTTTGAATTAAAGGTACTTTTCATCGCAAGAGCTACGTTTGAATACATTTGAAACTAACGAGACGACAACACTAAAAAAATACGTCAAAAAATGTCCTTTTATGGAGATTTACATAGTTTTAGCTTAGTGTTCCTCTGTTATAATACAAGGACTACAGAAACTCAATCATACCGTCATCCTCCTTGAATAAAACTGAATCAACGATGAAATTTTTCACATTCGTTTTCAGGAACCCAATGTGCAATCCTTTTGGAATAAAATGTTAAGTCAACTTCATTTATATAAAGAAAATCTGAAAAGAGAATCTCCGCGAAAATATTAATTTTCTTGGATTTTCTGATTTCTTTCTCATGTTATTTCATCATATCAGTAGTTTTTTTTTTGTTTGTTTGTTTGTTTCTCTGCCTTAGGCCCTGTTTACAAGCAGGTAGGGTAACCCTACCGCTAGGGTTACCCTAGCAGGAGGGTCAAACATAGCCCGGGTTTACAAGCAAAATTTCACAGGTAGGGTTACCCTAGCACTAGGGTTACCCTACCTGCTTGTAAACAGGCCCTTAAATGCTTTACTTGCTTGTTCTCGTGTAGTTACTTTGTAAAGTAGATATTAATAAAGTAGTTTCTTGTTGTTGTTGTTGTTGTTGCTTCATATGATGTAAATTTTGTGTGCGTGTTTTCCGACCCAAGCATTGTACTATACTTCATGTAATCTGGCTTCCTAGCTCTTTAACTCCATATAGTTACTTCAGTAGGGAACCAATGATCATTTTTCTCTTTTTATTTTTAATATCTGTAAATTTCTTTTCTTAAATAACTAAAGGTAAATAAAGGTGTCTGACTGTCTGAGTTAGGAGTCGCAGTCG
This sequence comes from Montipora capricornis, assembly GCF_036669925.1. Taxonomy (NCBI): domain Eukaryota; kingdom Metazoa; phylum Cnidaria; class Anthozoa; order Scleractinia; family Acroporidae; genus Montipora; species Montipora capricornis. The sequence continues at coordinate 5,014,833 of NC_090891.1, read as the reverse complement.
GGAAGCTGACCACTCGGCTCACAAGGAGTTCTCCTGTAACTTTTCCATACTGCTATTTTCATTAGTCTTCCTGTGACCTGCAGCTGAGCCTCAAAAGCGCTTCAGGCTTAAAGAAGTGTAAAAGAAACTCGTAGTGAAAAACGAATGATCTCATTTTAATTCTAAGTGTGGGTCAATCTATAAAAAGAAGCTGGTTTCTGGTATAAAATTTATGCTACGTAATAACACTTTACGTGTTTTTGTGATGTAAAGAAAAACCACTCACAAGAGTTCTAATCAATACACACTAAAAGATAAAGGTACAATTGTGTGTTACAGTGGATTTCACAAAACGTTTGACAGGCGGTTTGCGAAGTTCGCTTCGAACTTGGGAATTTCATTACGTAACTGTCAATTTAAACTTTGAAACGAAATTAGGAATTTCGCGCCGAACTTCGTGGGAATGTGGCGAAGTAATTTCACCATTGCTCTCAGTTGCTGTTTTGAAATGAGTGCCTTCACCGTGCAAGGAAGGCAATTCCATATTAAATCCGGCAGTAAATTATTGAAAGCTGGTTAGAATGGAAAGGGGCCATCTTAAATAGGACAGGAACTGAGACTTCCGAAACAAACCATTTTCCAAAATTGTTGATGTTTTCGTTCGCAGAGGGAATATCGAATTAAGGCAACAAAGGTGGAAATAGCACTGGGTCAGCGCGTGATGAATGATAAATATTTATATGGAGTTTTGTAAAATTAACAATCCCAGCATTTACAGCAGTGAAATCCAAAACAAACTGGTAGAGAATAACGTTTCAGTCCCGTTTCAGTGTTTGCCCGAAAATGTCCCGTCGCGTGCATCGATCAACCGCAGCTTAACGCAAGATCTTGGTTTATATCCTTTCAAGAAATTCAGCGTTATTCCATAGGAATCACCGACTCTTGTCGTTGAAAATGAAAATAGACTTATCCACGCACTTTTGTGATGAGTGTTTAGTATTCATTCCCACAAAGTTCGGCGCGAAGTTCCCAAGTTCGTTTCAAAGTTTGCTATTTGAATGACAGTTTAATACGTAACAAGGGCGTAGCCAGGGGGGGGGGGGGGGTGGTCCTGGGGTGCCCGTGACATCCCCTTTGTAAGCCGTTTTTTACTCAAACCTACAATATTCAGGTTGCGAAAACGCGAGTACCCTCCGTTTGACAGAGTGTGACCCCCCCTTTGAAAAATCCTGGCTACGCCCATGCGTAATGAAATTCCCAAGTTCGAAGCGAACTTCGCAAACCGCCTATCAAAAGTTTTGTGGAATCCACTGTAATTTACTCAGGAGATATTTCGTATCCAAGGAAGAAGTTTGTAGATCTCTATGTATTTCTGGTGTATTTTTGAAACTTGAGCAATACTAGTCATAGCAAATACCATTCAAATTAACATGCATAGTTCAGTCGTCTTTTCGACGAATTTTACGAAATGCCTGTCTACCTATGAATTTGAATTCTATCTTCGTTGAATGTCGCTTGGTATAATTAGTTTTCGTGCACACTTGGCAAACTTATATCTTCTCAAAGTCACGTTTTGTAAAAGAGAAAACAGAGCCGTTTTGCGTGGGAGCGAAACATGTCATCATTTAAATTGGCGGAAAAACGATAAAATGATGGTTAAGGCGCCATAGCTTCCGTCATTTTCCCATCATAGAATTTAAAGTAACGTGGAAGTTGGAAGGCGAGTGAGGTTACAATTATTTAAACCATATTTTAAAAGAATGATTGCTCAAAATTGAAATCATAATTATGATAATGACAACCACTGAGTATTAATCTTATATATAGCCAGGCTCTTCTGATGGGGGAGGTATCTGCTTACAACTTTTAATATAGATATATTTTTCGTCACAACAGTACAGTTATACCAAGCGGAATTTAGTTTTACATGCAAAAGGCTACCGTTCAAAGTTCGCTGAGGGAAGACGAAGACTCGACCATTCACCAGGCGGAGAAGTGTCCGATCCTGTCCGATCGTTCAAAGAAACAATGCCATATCATAAACAACTTACTAACTTCACTTGCTCGGGACCGTACTAGGGAAATATTAGGGAGTTTAGGAAACTAGGACTGCTACGGCGGGTTGAAAACAAAACAAAAAACCACAAAATCGCATTTCCCTCCTCCCACTTTCCTCTCTACTCTCTTCCTTTCTTTTCTTACTCTCTTTCTGTCTGTCCCTATCCCTCTAACCTTCCATTCCCTGATGCATTTGTCATACCTACCACTACTTTGTGTACAATGTACTACAATGTGTACTCGAGAGAAAGAAATCGCTTTGAACTGCACTTACCGATATCTCTTAGCATTGAGTCCTTCGCCGTAACTAACCGCTAAACCACACAGGACTTGGACAAGCAGTCGTCATTAATTTTAATAGCAAATACTTTTCTCCTGGTGCAAGAGGGACCAGACTCTTCTCGGTCATAGTAAACTATGCAAAAGTTTACTCGAGGGCAATGCGTGGCCCTGTACGGTTCGTAAAGTGGCTAGCACAAGTTGTGTTGATTCAGAGATGCAGTGAAGTGGTCAGAAACACGTAATGCAGACAGCTAGGACAGAACAAATCTGACAAGTAAAGACGTAGCAATTATCAACAAAAAAGGATGGAATCTGGAGGGTGGCAAAATATTATCCAAGAACAGAAAAGAAATTGTTCAAAAATGTGAAGCACACTAAGTTTTTTGCAAAGCCCATTCGAATATTGCACACAAAGGAAGAGACAAGATGGACAAGTATATCAAGCAAAACTACGAGTCAGTATCCTAAGAAGTAATACAACTCTTTTTGTCACTCTGCACAATACACGAAGAACAAACGTCGATCACCAGCAGGCAAAAACAGCCTGTGCTAGCCCCTATTCAAGTAAGAGGATTCCTAATACATTTGCAAATGGACTTAATGGACCTTAGAAACTTACCATGTACATGTTCATGTCATCGCAAACACATGATTGATCATTTCACAAAATATTCATGGCTTTATCCATTGAAAAATAAGCAAGCTGAAGATGTATTGTAATGCCTGTCTCAATTTTGCTGGCAATTTGGATTCCCTCAGAAAATACACACTGACAATGGACGGGAATTTAAGAATTCTCTGATGTCTCAATTCAGGCTGAACAACGGCATCACTGAACTTCATGGAGCTCCCAGAAAACCATCAACTCAAGGTTTGGTGGAAAGGAACAATCAAACAGTAAAGCAAAACACCAGAAAAATCTTAAAAGAAAAGAAGCAAAGTCCAAATCATTGGCTTCCTAGGGGAAGCTGCTTACAAAAAGAACATTCTGGAACATGAAGCAACAAAACAAACACCCTATGAATTGGTATTTTGCATACCACCATGGAAAGAAACCAAAACTACCCCAGATAAGAAACATGATCGACATTCTACTATAAAGAAGAAGAAGAATGTGAAGATGTGGATGCAGAACCTGCACCTAAACGTGCTTGTTATTCTCTTATCAAGTCAACAAAGGAAAAAGCAAGAAACACACAAGCGGAATTGCTTATCATGTACAGTATGCTTAACCCCAACCTTAATGCTAACCCTTTAAAATCAGTGCTTAGACTTGGACTTAGATAACAACCGAAGGCGTTTTTACAGACTAATTTATGAAAAACGTACGCTAACCACATCCCCTTACTTCCAGCACCGATTTACTTACCAATATACACGTACTTGCTAACAATTGATGGACTTTTTGTTGACGTTTCCTACTTTCAATTTCAACCTAGTTTAGAATTAAATTTACCTAGGTTGAAATCATTTCAACCTGAATTTCAAATCTACCTGTAACAAATACATTGAACGCTTCGGTTGCAACAGCTATCTCGCTTTTGGTTTTACGGGAAATCAAATCAGATAGTTCAATGTTGACTTTGGATGAGAGGGTAAGACTTAATCATGATCAACTGGAGAAAAACCTCTCGCAACAGACAAGAGAGCTAACACCGATAGGAACCGAACCCGAACACGGGACATCAACATCTTGTGGACGAGGAGATTTCTCTCTGTACTGAAAAAAAAAACTGCTACCGTACAGCGTTATGTCTTCATCATGTTTGCCCTTACACGGATTCGTTGAAGAGCTAGAGCCAAAAGGCAAGCCTGAATTGTGCTGGTCGTGCACATGAAATACTGCTCTCAATGAGTGACTTTTTCCCGTAAAAATGTCTGAGCAAAATGAAAAATAGCTTCCTCAAGAAAACGTTTGCAAAATGATTCTAATACAATGCAAGCATTGTTGAACAACATTTACAAACTCAAGCCGAAGTCGAATGCTAATGAAGTAAGAAATTCAGAGAAATACGCATTTTAAACACCGTTGCAGATATATCGCGGTTGAGGTACGTTCACTGTTTTGTTCCAACTTCCACATGAAGAACTGCCAGCTATGCCCTACTGGATCTCACTTTTCTATAATTAAGGAGAATATTCATACCACGTATATACCACAAAAGGGGATGGTGCTTTATAACCGTTCTCATTTGTTTACAGGGAAGTGAAAAATCATTTCCGACCGGCCGACAAACAAAATGGCATCCTGAAAAGGCCATAGTTTCCGTAATTATTTTTTAATAGGTTGGTTGTTTATTCAATTTGTGTGGTATACACTTTACTGAAAAACTGTTATTCAATACGGTGTCGGTGAACCTGGGGGATATTTATAATAAACTGACAGCATCTCTAAAGATTCAGGGAACTTCTACGGTTCCATTTATCACTTTGGTGTGTGCAGCTGCTAGAAAAGACATCTGTTAAAGAGATTCTTTTTGTTATTCAAATTTTCCGATTTGCTTCCGCAGCCCATAAAGCATGGATGCACATAAAAATGACAAAAAATAACGTCGACGATCTTATATTAGAATGGGAGTTCTAAAACTCAGAGATTTTTTTTTTTAATGGTGAGTTGCATGCTTACGTGTTGCGGGGTAGGGTTGTTACGTTTATTATTTTTATTTATTTATTCTTTTCATTACGTCCTCTCCTTTATGACGACTGGCAGTTTTCGTATCAGCCAGTTGTACAGAGGAATCTTAACCCCAAAAAACTTGCATACATATGCATATACATGTAGTGTTGATATAACATAAAATGAGAGCAATTCTAAAAAGTAAAAACTAAAATAATCTATTCATTATTCATTATTAAAAATGCTATAAAATAATCTTTTCTTAAAATTCCTAATTCCATTAATGTTCTGGAGTTCCTTCGGCAAAATATTCCATAATTTGACTCCACGAAAATAAAAATTTCGTAGTCCACTGACATCCTCCAGCGTGGAACATTCATGTCTGTTGATCTTCTTTTATTTCGGCTATAAACAAAAATTGTAATCCAAACTGACGTGAAAAGCCTCCCCTAACTCGAACGTTGTTCTTTCTTCGTTGCAAGCGGATGCCCTTCAGTCCAAGTGACAATATTTGTACCCACTGGTAATATATAAACACTATTTTAATGGGACAGTTTTTCAGTGAGTGATTAACCCATTGACTCTGGGGGCTCCCCATTTACGAGTAAAATCGTTCGGCGTTAGAAAGAGTCTGGCCGGTTTAGGCCGGTTTAAGTATCAAAGGGTTAAGTGTAACATTACACGGTCCTACGGAAACGGGTACAACACGAAGAAAATCAGTCCTTTGCATTTTTGTTAGATTCGTGTGAACTCCTCCTTTTCGTTAAAAAAGGCCTTCCGTATCCCTTAGTCCCCAAATCGCAACAAAAAAAGCCTCGTTTATCATATGCTATGCCTCAAAGGAACTAGAAACTGTCAAATATGATAGATGAAAAGCCATTATCATTCGATGGATTTTGTCCTTTCTTTTCATTGGCCGAGAGCCCACCACGTGACCTGCAAATAGCTGCCTACAAACAAGTGTTTTGTTGCAAATAATATTCTGCTCATGCGCAATTGAAATCACCCTCTTGTGAAAAAATGGCGCATCTTTAGTTGATCGAAAGAACAGTGAGAATACTAAGAAAAGAGCAAAAGTTGCACTTAATGCAACGCATTTCGAGAGTATCTGAAGGAAAGAAAGGTAGACGAAGAGGCACTCGTGTCATCGACGCGAAGGACAAGTTGGCGAATGCGTATGTACTGAAGAGATTTTATGCTGAAGCCAGAAAAAAGAATGGCGAGCTTTACACCAAAGCTTTACTTGTCGGGATACGCTTTGAAATTCTTTGAAATTTTTGTCAGTCGAGAGATGCTCTTTTACCCTGGTTGCAAAGAGGCGTGACGTCTCGCCAATTTAACGGGAGCGTGTAAGTTTCTGTTAATACTATTATTATTATTATTATTATTATTATTATTAGTAGTAGTAGTAGTAGTAGTAGTAGTAGTAGTAGTAGTATTAGTATTATTATTATTATTATTATTATTATTATTAGTAGTAGTAGTAGTAGTAGTAGTAGTAGTAGTAGTAGTAGTAGTAGTAGTAGTAGTAGTAGTAGTAGTATTATTATTATCATTATTTATGAGCGTGGTCTGGATTTTCCACCTAGACCTCATTTTGTTGTCAGTTGTACGTTTTTTCCACAAAAAAGGGGAAAAAATGCTTGTTCCTGTTAGTAATACGAAATAGCAGAACCTAGACATGCCACCAGTCGACTTCCACGATTCGAAAGGATCATGTGTTAAAAGGAAAATAAGAAGCCAAGTTTCACAAATTTCTCGCACATAGAAGCGAAACATACTCTACTGGTTTTTTTTTATTTTCGTCTTCTCCGTGAAATCGAATTGCTCTTAATACCAACACCAACTTTAAAAAACTCATTAATTATTCATGGCCCAAACAGCCTATCAAAACACCAATAAAACTTCACGTGAATGAGCTTTATATCCTGATAAAACACTCCTCGTTAGTATTCTTTATATAAAGAATACTAATAAGGCATAGCTTGTTTTTCTTGTATGCTAATATTCACCTCTCACAATTTGAACCATTGTTTTGAGTCCACAGGGAGACGCTCTTTGTAGAATGTTTTTTACGCCGTTCAAAAAACTCGCAGCCCATGTTTTATTGGGTCTAAAACACTCGGCTACGCCTCGTGTTTTTAAACCCCGATGAAACACTGCTGCTCGTTTTTTAAACATAACATAGTTGTGTGCTTACGTTTCCTTTGCTTATTAAAGCTCCTTTTAACAATTCCTCCATTATTATTGTCCATTCCTTATGATTGCCATACTCCTTTCGCTGGGTTTTCGAAGAAACAGACGGATAACTTTATCAAACCAGTCTTCATTATAAGCGTCTACAACTTAAATCGTAGTATTGAGAGAAAATCCTATTTTTGTCTTGTTTCCATTCTATGATACTCTTTGGTTGCCTTTTACAAACATGATCATGAACTCACACGGATTAAGGTCGCTATGTCTGAAGATTACACATTTTTTTTTACTTTTAGACCCTGTGGCAAATTGGCAAAGCTTTTGTACGCATTGCTTAACTTAGCGCTTTTAAATAGGAAATGGCTTAGAATGCCACATTTGTAATAACTACTCCATCCCTAACCCCAACTTATGCACCCAGATTAAACCTAGAAGCAAACACAATAACCAGTCCAGCGTTTTGTCAATTTTCATTCCATTAAAAGAAAAAGAGTCTTCTCGCTGTTTACACTCTCTGACAAAGTTTGTCTCCTCACAATGCTTGCTCTTCTCGCAGGCCAAAGAGAGTTTGTTGAAAACAACTCTATTTCAATGTTACTGTCTTCGCTGATCCAGTTGCCAATTCGATCTTCCGTCGAGGAAGCAGAAGCAACTGAACCAGTATCAATGACCCCAAAAGGGGCTTTTCTTGGGTTGGTGACCCGATTTGGTAATCATTTGAAACACTGTCTCAAAAGAATCCCCTCTCTTCATGCTCCCTGCAGGGGGAGAGTACAGGAATTTAAGCCATTGTCGGATCGCAAACTTGGTTCCTGTGGAGAGTCGCTCTTTGTTTAGTTCCTGCCCATTTTCTCCAGTCAGTGGTAGGGATGACATCAAGTTGGACAAAGGAAGGCTTCGCTGGATCATTCCGGAATTTTCAATGATAGTCGCACTGTAAAAGCGTAAACAAAATACGAGTAGTTGAGAGGGACCTTACCATACAATCCCTCGAGAAGTCCCCAAGACAAGCTAAACTCTTATTCGATGAAAACCTGGTCAGAGCAGCGAACGACACCAAACAGACGAGAAACGTTTTTTTTTTCTTTTGGCGTACAGTACTGGCCACAGGAATAGCAGCACCTACACGCGCGTAAAATACGTGCAAGATGGCGGATTTACGCCCAAGTTACGCGCGCGTTACGCGCGCGTAAAATTTACACGAACTATTACACGCACCTGAAATTACACGCAGGCTGCGTGTAATTTGTCACGAGTAAAATTGTTATGTCCATTACACGCAGATTGCGTGTATTTTCCACTTAGCAATGTACATGAATTTGACAATGAAAGTTACAATCACAGAGTCGGTATTTCTGTTTGAGAAATTCAACCTTTGCTTGAGTGTTCTTGGAATAAGGTTCTATCTTCGGATTGCTGCCGTAATCCGTCAACAAATCCTTAGCTCTCATTTCAAACCAAGCTAAGTGGAATTTCGTTGATCCGGTTTCCCCCATTTAATCACGTAAAAATCAAACGTTATAACTGTAACGAGCGAACGATCGATGGAAATGCTTGACATCATGATATATCACCGAAAAACAAGCAAACTCAGAACTTGTGCTGCATTTCTTTAGACAGTCAATTTGTTGGCTGTGCGGACCGAGCGATCGCACGGCAAGAAGGCGGAAGTTTGAATTACTAAGGGAAACTTTAAAATGTATTTTGATTTGCGAAGTCAAGCTGTTGGCATCAGCTATGAACGGGAAAACTTGAAGCACGCCAATATTCAAGAAACGAAATTTACATTTACATGTCATATTTTTGACATTTGCTGTGTGTAAATGCATGCGAAAGTTGAATTCTGGTCCTGCGATTGTTTTTGCGTTTTTAATAACGCAATTGGTGAATTGTACGCCAAATTAAGCTGATTATAGCTTTTGAAAACGAAGTAGAGTAAAATGGAAGTAAGATTGTAAAACTTCATCGGGATCGTTAAAAATGATCAGGAAATACGACTTTCAGTTGGAAAACTTGGAACGCAGTTTGCAATGATAACACTGATCAAAACATTTTCCCGAGCTGTGGGTGTGCCTCATGAGCTGAACCACGATTTTCACTGTCTGTGAACGTTGCAACAAAACAGATAAAGAAACAAAAAGCCCGCAACTCCTGAGAAATTCAAAATAAATTTATAAGTTGAGCGTAGTGAAACTGAAGAATCTCTGCATTGTGCCTAGCATTGTAAGCTCACCAAAAGTATCTCTGTGGCACTTTTATTAATTGTCCGAAGTCATCGCTACGAGCCACATCAGCGGCTACTTTCTCATCAAGCCACGTTGCTGCATCCACTTCATCTTGATTTAGCTTCATTCTGCTCTGTAAAGTGTCATGGTCCTCTTTGGCTTCGGCTAAAAAGTACACTACAATATGGTGCCTCGAAGGCAGCCCCATGGATAGTGCGGGTGGAAATAAAGACTGAAAATGAGATTTTTTTAAAAATATCTAAGTAACAATTATTCATATAATTAATTGACCGCTTCCCATGGGGGTTTTTCAGGGTCAATGCGCTAGGGCACGGCTCATGACTTCAGGCCGAGAGCTTACATAAAGTAGCATTTTTGATAGTTGACTTAACATAATTCCACGGTGGTGAGAAATTAAAAAAAAAAAGGAATTATCAAAACTTTATCGAAGATGACTCGGGGATACTCGGAACAAATCTGAGTTCTCCTTTATAGGAGTCTAAATTATGACCTTCCGATTACTAGTTCAGATACTCTACCACTGAGCTATTCAAAGTCAATTGAATATCCTTTATTATGCTTGCAAGGCTTAAACCCCGTGACAATGGAATTTAATTCCCCAGTTCACCCTCTCATTGGCTTAGTCCTGGTATATTAACTGCTCCCTTCACTAAGTGTCACTTTGTCAGTTTCAAGAGTCAAACAGCTCGCGGTCCACCCATCCCTCCCAAGGGATCTGTGTTCGGTGACGGCATCGGCAAGCTTAAGCGACACTCCGTGTCGTTTCTTGTCTACGTCGGAGTGTCACTCCCCATACCTTATTAAACGTGCAACAATGTCGGCAGGAATAATATAGTACTACAGGAGGCTCGTGGGAGCCCAGGGCCATTAAACTGCAGGCTCAGGTTTCAATTGCTCTGCTATGCTGCTAGGATCTAAATTGTCGAAAATGGAGCATATTCGCGATTTCTTTCACAGCAACAAAATTTTTTCAAGCATTTCGTCTTCTCCTGGCGAAAACTTAATATACATGTATATGCATATCTCAGCCTCCTACAATTTAACCTTATATCGCTGTGTTACCAGGATGTTATAGAAAAGAGCTTAAAGTCCCTCACAAATTATTTACAAGTGTCCACTGAAGATGAGCCAAGGTCAACGGTTCATCGTCTTTGTCCGAGAAAATTACGAGAAGCCTTAACGATTGACCACGCATATGTGATTGCAACTAAACAAGGCAGCATTCTTTCCTCAGATGACCCCGACTAGTATCGACCAGCATTCAATATTAAGGATTTTAGGATCCAGAACTGAAGAGTGGAGTTGGCGTTGCATTGACATCATGTCGAGTATGCGTCAAAGAACATCGAGGAGAGTCGTGCAAAGGTTTCCTTTCTAGCTTCTCGCTAGAGCTCGGAGGGAAAGGAAAGCAGGGTAGTCCCCTCACCGTCTTAGATATGAAGGTCCCAAATCTTATTCTTCCAATATTTGCCAATTATGTATTTGATATGATTATTGCCAATTACCTCCCAAAGACCAAGTGTTGAAATCCTAAGATTCTCCTCAGAAAAGCTCAGTCCAGTTTCTTCTGACAACTCTCTAAGAAAAGCTTGATTAAGCTGAAACCCAAACAGATTTGGTTTGTTTTGATCATTCAGATCTTCGTTTTATTAGTTACGGTGTATAAATATAAGGTGGATTGTAGTTTTGATGGTTGTGCTGTTTTCGGTAACAAAAAAAATAGAACATTAAAAAAACTCTTAACGGCCAAATGGGTAAAAAGGCTAACGTTTAAGGAGGCTCGAAATAGTTTCTCTTTTTTTCACACAAATAAACATATTCTGCTCTTAGAAATAGCTAGGGTAATCAGATCTATACAAAATTTGGCCAGGGTATTAAGTACCCGTCATAGATTTCTCGCATTCCAATCATATTCTTGCTTTGTGGCCTTGTCATTGCTGTTGCCGTAGCCGCCATCTTTGCCAAAACTCGCTACTTTTTGGGCAGAGCGGTACGGAACCCGAAGCACTGGAATACCAACCAAGCGCCCTAATAGCTCACTTTCGATATAATATATAGATTTAGCCAAACCTATATTATAAAAGCGGAGCTCCCGGCTTGTTTATTTTTACTGGCTGTAGGATTAGTGAAAATAAAAGGCTTTGGAACCGTCCGCCTTTGGGTTTTCCCGGATCTTGCTTGATTATGTAACATTTTCTTCGCTGCCTAACAAGTGAATTTTTTCTTTCTAAGAGGGCGCACTCGCCGAGCAATCTCTGAAATTTATCTTAAGACAAATAGAACTCGCACCTCACATTTTCGGGATTTTTTCTTCAATAGAATTACTATTTTGTGGAACAGTATTCCTGATGGCATTAAGTTAGCTACTTCCCTGGACTCTTTTAAGCGCAAGCTCAAATCCTTTTTCTTTTGGCGTTTGTATTACGTTTTTAGTGGGGATAATTTTCGCTCGTACAAGATTATTTGTCCAAAATGCAGAAGAGTAAATATAACAAATGCATGTTCTTGTTAGATAATTTTATTTAATTATATATATGAAAAGTTAAAAAGACGTTCTCTGGTTAAAAATTTAAAAACACTGAGCTTTCGATTGCCAGTCTGCAATCTTTAAAAAGTGAGGTGTAAAAAGCGAAGGTAAAAATATATATGTACAGAAAGGTGAGAAAATAACGAATGAATATAAATAAATACAACAAATACAAAAGGAATGCTAGTATGAAATTAAAATGCTAATAACATGGATAAGACTACAATAAAGTAGAGTATTTTCTTGGCAGCTGCTTGGAATTATTGTCTGCCTGGCTAGTAATTGCTGTGTGC
>NC_090891.1:4990135-4997635 GCF_036669925.1 Montipora capricornis | reverse complement strand
AATACTAAATCATTTCACAAAAGGCATTGAAAGGCACGATTTTTATATGTAACCATAGCTGCTGCAACAGTTATGTTTTCACATGTGAAGGTATCATGTTTTCACGCGAAAGCTCACTTGGTATTTTATTGGTGTTTATATAATAATAGCACTAGTCTTACATAATATGATGCCTGGAGCCCATGAAAGGGATATCAGGAAACAATGAACACACTGGCTGTAAAATATTACAGTACCTGGGGGGACCCAAACACATGGAAATGTACGCATATGTCGTGCACGTCTCGTTAACAGAACTTGCCCATCAGATGACTGCAATAACCCTGCTACGGCCACTCTGACACCTTGACCTCTGTAACAGTCAGGAATACTGCTGAGGTCCGTTGGGGTAAGTAAACGGAAGGAGCAACCACTTGGATGCTAATAGATTAAGTGCTACATGTTAGAGCGTGTTTTTAATTGCACAAGGAAAGGGGCAGACCATGAAAAGGAAGAAAGCCTGCATGAAGGAGGACATCATGTTCTCTAGTTTGGAGAGCTAGTCCAGCAGATACCAGTCTCCACAGTCTGGATCATTAAGCTTATTATGTCCTAGTGGTAGATTTCATATGAAGTCTGGACAAAAGCTGTGTAAAGCAAGGCTCAATCAAGACCAGGGCCGAAGAGAGAATCACACAGGAGGCACAAAAAGGCTTGGAGGGACTCAGACCCTCAATCATCAGTGCTGACTGTCAGGAATCAAAGTTATTACACCATAGGTCACTTTCAAAAATACCATAATACTCTTTGTTTGCCCTCCAAAATTGTGCATAACCATTGTTTTTATTTACTCTTGGGACAATTGCACATGTACATGTAAGTCCCAAGAGAAACTGGGACTTACAATACAAGCAAAGAGTCTTATTATGGTATTTTTGAAAATGGCCTAATGCAAAATGGAAGTAAGACCAGAAATAGTTGCAGCTTTCATGACTGCATAACTCTGAGTAAATGCAACTACATGTATCAGATGTTTGAAGGTGTAAATTATACCTGTGGATCACAAACTGTTGCTTGGCATTTGCATGGAAGAACGACTGAAAAGTTAGAGTCTTTAAATGCAGGATCCAGTTACCTACATGTAAGAGCTCTGTAACACAAGTCGATTGTTATACCCATTGAGCTACAAGAACTCCTGGGAATCTCACTTTTCAGTTGTGCTTTAATGTCCATTGCCAAGCCAATCAATTTTATCATCCATGGCCACTTACACATTCAAACACTACTGTCACAGTAATTAGTTGCATTATATAAAATCTGAGGTACATGACTTCTTTCAGCCGGAAGACCAGAGATACAATGTACACATACATGTACATGTACATTTGTACATAAGTCCATTATTAAACTTAAGACAAACGACCTACATGTAGTTCCCTAGGACTTCTAAACTTGTAGCTCAATGGGTACAGCATCTGACCATCTGACTCAGGTGTTATGTAGGTTACAGTACAATGTAGGTTTGAATGGACCTTCCTACATCTAGAAAGTCAGTGAATTTTCAGTTTTGCCAGTGTCACGTATCTAGTTTATTATGCAAGTACACCTGCATGTATAACAGCTGTTCATGAGCAAGTTGCAGGTGATTGATTCCAGTTATTGGTACATTGCGCTGTTCTGCCCATTGACATTAACTTACTAATTGGTTCAATGTTTAATAGAAACATGGCTTATTAGCATTCATACCAATAAAATAAAATAAAACATGAAGCCTGTTTACATGAAACACAAATACTGATAATGAGATTTGGTAAATGGCAAGGAACAAAACATAAATCTAACAGTAAGACAGAATACTCTTCTAACAATCTTTTGAATAGTACATGAATATACTACATGTACACCGGTAGAAGGCTAGAATGGCCCTTTCTAATTAATTTACTATACATGTATGTCTGTTGGAGAACGAAAGTTATAGTCAGTTTCATTTCATAAATCAGAGTATTTTGAGGAACCAATCAATTAGAGAATATGACCGGAAATTCCTAAGTGATCTATCTAATTTAGATCTTCTGATATTACGCGATGGTGCGATTTCGCACAATCGACCTCAAATCGCATCCGATCGCACAATTCACGAAAAATCGCATAATTCACAAAAAGACGCACAAAATTCATAAAATGAAACATAAATCAAGACGATTTTTAGAAATTCCTGCATAAATACGCCATTTTTAAGATGATTTATCTTGGAAAAAGGCTAAAAAACCTTTGTCACCTTCGATTTCGTAAACATTCGAAGTTCAAGGCTTTATTTTTCATGTCGGGGACCTGGTACGAGTCTCCTTCTATTGGTGCAACACAAACACGCCCTTATATACACACCACTGAAATGACACAGTTGCCTTCTCTTATAGAAGAGATTTGTGAAAAATAAGCGAAGTTGTAAGTTTTTCGGCAAAATGTACTTTCTTTCGTTGAAAACTGATAAAAACTTACTCATGGATAAGTTTGTTGTGAAAACGCTTCCCACATTCCGCCCGATCTGACAGCTGACAATCGAGCAAGAAAGTACCTCACAGGTACGCTCCACGTGGACGATGGACTGATGTTTTTCTCGTCGTGCAATATTAGGGCCTTTTATCCGAGAGAAAATAAGCCGCGGCTTACTCTGGCCACGGTGTACAAAATACACAAAAGGAACTATTTATACGAATATATATTCCCAGGTCAATATAAGCCGCGGCTTGAAAGAGACGTGAACGTAGATCAGATTTTGTACCATTTATACGGGGTGAACATTCGAGTCTTCTGTAAGCCGCGGCCAGAGGAAGCCGCGGCTTATTTTCTCTCGTATAAATGGGGGTATGGCCCTATTGTGATTGACCATCTTCGGAAGTTCGCGGTTGACGAGCGCCTTGATCACTCATTTGGCATGTTAGCTGTGTCTTTTCAACTTTTATTTATCCCAACAAATGTCGATCGAGATACATATTTACTGTTCCTTTGTGTTCAAAATGTCTTTAGGGCAACAAAAAAGTGTTTTTTTTAACCTGAAACCGTATAAAACAAGCTTAAAATTGCTGAGAAAAAAATCGCATAATTTACATTATTTATCGCATAATTGGCCTTTCTAATCGCACAATCTGCCCTGAAAAAATCGTATAATTTGCATTTTTTAATCGCACCCTATCAGAAGGCCTGTCTAAAGCACTGTGTAAAATTGCAAAAATGTTTGATAGCATGGGATTTTTTTGCAGCGATTGAGAGCATCAGGTAATTATAGACTGTATCAAGCGAGATTAAAATAAGATTAAATAAACCTAAAATATTAAAACTTGTGACTTTTGGAGAAAACAGTGCTTACTGGGAGGTGAGCATTCTTCCCATGTCGTAACTAGATGATCTAACATCAGGCTTTAAATTTAACATGTAATGCAGCCGTAATAGTCATGTATACACGCTCAAGCAAACCACCACTCATTTTTGCATATTGAGAGAAAGATCAGAAGGTTTCAACTTTCATTCTAAAAGTAACACACCTCAAGCTTAATTCCCTGTTCACTTGGATAAATCACAAGTCTTTCATCATGCAAGTAAAAACCAACATCCATCTTGTTTTCTTTACAGCCCATGATGGATAAACAGCACTAAATAAAGGACAAAACAACATCAGTATTCATTTACTCAGTCTTATTCCACCAATAAACAATATTATCCTAAAACTAATATTTTAATATTAATATTGCATTATTTTATAATAATAATAATTATTATTATTATTATTATTATTATTATTATTGTCGTCGTAATTAATTATTATTGCCATTATTTATCAATCATAATTATTATTATAATTATTAGAATAATAAACCCAGTGGCTGTGATGGCAACAGATACATTGTATACTTAACTTGACACTTGAGAATTAACTGAAACAAAAGTAAAGACCGCTTTGGATGTCAGCACTCACTGTGACACCAAAGAGATTAATTTTCATGATCACACAAACAAAAAGAATAGAACATGCCCAAAAAACAACCTCAAATGAGGACAGCCAGAAATTTGAGACTGGCACTTGGATGTAAATGAGCACCCGGGAAGAAGACCCTCTGGGACCTCGATTTATTGATGGCTGCACTAGCTACAAAACAGAGTTGATTTCATATCACAAGAAAAGTGCAGCAAAAAAGCCCAGCAAACCAAGCCCGGCAGCAGCTGCTTAAAAAGTGCACCAGCAAGCTACAGTGTAAGATTGCTTTTTAGAAATGCACACGCTGTATCAAAGAACAAGAAGTCAGTTGCAGACTATCAATGGCTCTGTAACTTAGATGACGTGAAAGGGCTAACTGTTGGTGCAATGTATCACAACACCAAAGGTAATTTCAATGATATTAAATAGTAAAAATAAAAGATGACTAAATTGGTTGGAGGAATTAAGGAAGTGGGGGGTAAGAAGGGGGGGGGACTTTTGGGAAGTGAAAACTGGTCCGGGGCCCGAATGGCGAGTGCTCTCAAAATTAAGTCTCCAAACCTGAAATTGCTGTTTTTAGGTCAAAACTGGGTAAAAAACTAAATTCGTACTGCAGCTCACATGCACAACATTCAAGATGACCCACTAAGAAGATCTGAAACATATTCATGGCAAGAAGAGCTATTCGTATTTAATTTTGGGGGACTTCCTGAAAACACCATCTCTGAACTTGAAAAAACTGGCATGTTTTTTCAAGTTCAATCTATTTCCATTCTCTCCATCCTTGGATAAAAACAATAAAGAGTCGATAAGATTCAGTGCACTTCAGTGGTTATTGGCAACAAAAATACAGCATGATTTTTTGGTCTTCATTGACGCAAAGATGTCCCTTGGTGTTTAGAAGTTTGACTACAGGTGAATAGCTTTGTTATAATTTTCATTTTGTATGCAAGAAAATGGTTAGTATTTGACCATTTTTTTGTACTTTTGTTTTTGCTGCAAGGAATAGTGGGTGAAGAAGCCATGTATTATTATAAACTTTCTCAAAATCGCACACCATTCCGTGTATGAGCATTCCACTGTTCCACCATTCCATGACTAAGTATGACATGTATGTATGCAAGTGAGAACTCGTAACCTACCCACAAGAGTCGAACAATTTAGTCAAGTTCTTGAATTCCACTATCTATCTTCACTATTAAAATAAAAATTTCGAACTGCATAATCTAGTCTTAGAACTACTCCATTAATTTCGAAGGACAGGGATATAATGGAAAGCACTGTGCCTAGGATATTGTGCTACGAATATTTTGTGGCTGGACATACTGAAGCCAGTGAAATTTAATTATTACATGCAGCATCTGAGAGAAAACAGTCGCGTCGAGAGACCCAGGGGAGTAAAAAAAATTGCACTTGACAAACTGAGGGAACAAATTTTATTTGCATAATTAATGTTAATTCGTTGAAAGCTTGATAAATACAGTTACGATCGCGAAAAGCCTACTACATACAAAACACTGACCCCCGGTTAACTGACCCCCTTACTGACCCCCTAAAAAATCAATGGGAAAATGAATACTGCTTACTTAAGCCTCAACATCCCTTTTTAAACACCATTATTCAACAGTATTTAAGTCTAAGCACCCATTTTAAAAAGGTTAGTTTTCGATTATTGTTGTGATGGCCGATTACTTCATGTAAGCTAACCTTTTTAAAATGGGTGCTTAGACTTAAATATTGCTGAACAATGCTGTTTAAAAAGGGTTTTTGAGGCTTAAGTAAGCAGTATTCATTTTCCCATTGATTTTATAGGGGGTCAGTAGGGGGGTCAGTTGACCGGGGGTCAGTGTTTTGTCGAAACCCCATTGATGGTGGGGTGAGATGAAAGTTCAATCTTTGCATTTGATTCTGATGTGGAATTGTGACCATGGGAACATTTTATCCAGGAATATTTGACTCAAATTGGTGGCTCCTGCAAATTTAGTCTCCAGCCTTGGAATTTTATTATAACCGTTGACAACCCAGAAATTGAAAAATGGCTCAAATCGCGTCGGATCTGGAAAAAAACGACACAGGAAGGAAGTCCACAATGGCAATAAGATTAGGCTTTTTAACATTATCTTCTTAAACTTTTTATCGGGATTCCCATACAAATCCTTATATTTTTAATTTGTCAGCCATGCTCACTGACACTGAGCTTTGGGAGCCTGTGCTGTTACCAAGGATACGAAAGTGAAGATCAAGTCATTCGTGTGCGAAGTTCAATTCCAATGTAAAAGTGAAATACCGAATTAATTTCGATGACGGTATCTCAACCTATATGTATAAAACATGACGCAGACCGGCTCGATGGACGTGAGAGTAAATATGCTCTAAGGACTTGGAATTAAGACTTTCAAGAAGCCAGGAGTTGAAAAATTTCATTTAGCGAGGACAGAATTCCAATAGGTCGTCTCTTGGAATTTTCGAGTAAATAAGCAACGATTACTATGCAATTCAACTCACCTTTTCATATACAGCTGGAAATGCCTCACTATAATTTGAATTTTTGCAAAGAAACACTTTTGGTCGAGTTTTTGCGCTCATTTTTACAGATCGATCTCTAACGAGGAGCACAACCAAAAGAACAAACATGAAGCGCGGTTGCTCAAGTTACATATTGTCGCATGTCATGTAAATTCAGAAAGCCTGGACAACGGACTATGAATTGCGGACTCTTGAAATTGACTTCAAATTATATTTTCTTTATAAATTCGAATGGTACTTTACAAGTTTGGGTATATAACGTCGAAGCCGTTCCCGAACAAACTGCGAGACAGCAAAGCAGTGATCATTGGATAAGGCAGCGTTTACAACGCGGTTTTCTTTGTAACCTCCTCGTTTTCGATGCGTTTTACGCCTTCTGTTTACACGAAACCGATGGAGACCGTTCGCAAAACCAGGTCGATTTGAAAACGCTGCCGGCTTCATCTGTCGTTTAATTAAACAGCGAAGCCACATCGATTTGACTACGGTTACTATTTTGGTGCGGAATTTGCAGTGTTTGATTTAAAATGTTGAATTGAGCACGTAGTGCAAGGCTCCCTTGCACCATCACGACTTTTTATCTGGCAAAAACGGTTCCGTGTAAACACTTCCAAACTGCATCGATTTTGAAGTAGTTTTGAAGTCGTGAAACCGCATTCGTTAACGCTGCCCACAGGCGCCCCAAGCTGAAAATACGTGGTGTATGCGACAGTTTGTGTATATAGGGAATTGTATGGGAAAATCACCGATCGTAAAAAAATTGTGTAAATAACTATCTCTTTTGAAATAAAGTTTTCCTACCTCAAATGTGTGACCAACTTGTCTCTTTTGGCGAGTTTCGAGCCATTCTGACGCCGTTTAGTGAAGTCATCCGGAAGGCCGTTGCTGAAATAATGGGAAGGCCGGTGACTCCATCCATCGCTGGCCAGACCTCACTCCACAAATCGTTTTCTCCTCAACAGGAAAAGTCCCGAATCGCAATAAAAACAACAGTTCCATAAAGCTCAATAAATTTCACTCCA
>NC_090891.1:4967635-4972635 GCF_036669925.1 Montipora capricornis | reverse complement strand
AAAGGATGTAGTGTGGCAAAAACGAATTTAAAGAAAATGGAGAAGTAACAAACTCATCCCGCATATGAGGCAGAGTCTGGAAATCGAGCCCGGGACACATTGGTGGGAGAGGCGTGCTCTCACCACTACGCCAGCTACGCCCCCTCCCCTCCCCCCTGAATATGATAAGCACTACAGACATTTAATATCGCGTATACGTCAAACGCAAATTGCGGGCTGCTACTTGTCATGAAAATTTTCTTGTGACTACATCATGAGACAAACAATTATACTTTATATTATTTAATTCAATTCTTACAAGTTTTCTTTTTTTTTTTCTTTTTTTTGAGAAGTTTCTTGATATCTATGGATGTAAGGCAAGAAATGAGCCAAAATCAGACAAGTTCTTAGATCTTTGGCAAAATTAACGCAAATTTCAACCTGACGTTTACCATTTGCTGTAAATGCGATGCTAAATTTCTTATTGAAGAGAGGCGACTGGAATTTCTAAAAATGCATTTTTTTTTCATAAGGAGACCTAAACGTACTTAGGCTATCTTTGGCTGACATGGGCTGTCCGTTATCAAACGCCTTCCGAGTTCGCAGGGCATTGCCAACGTGCCAGAGACGAAGAAATGTACTCTCACCCCCCCCCCCCCCCTTCCCCTCCCTCCCTTTTCCAAAAGAAACCATCTAGTAGGGGTAGGGTCTATTCCAGGAGTCATCCCCCACGACATACTGTAAGAGTTGAGAAGTCTAATTACAGGGCTCGAAATTAACTTTTTTGCTCAGGTGCCAGCTGGGGACTAATGGAAAGAATTTGGTAATCAGATCATAAATTTTGGTCGCCAATTTGTTTGATATATTACTTACTTAGGATTTTAAAGGTTACTTTGCATGCAAGAAAAGTCATAATTGTTAAACAGCAAAAAATAAAACAGCACGAGAAAGACCTCCGAAGCCACCGTTGGTTTCAGCTTTTGTCTTTAGTTTGGTGATGGCGTTCTTTACGCTTATTTGAAATGGCGCAAAGCACAGAACGTTAAAAGTCCGTTTTTACCATAGCAAGGCTCACGTGACTGGCAAAAAGCACATGGTGTTTAAGTGCGCCCACGATCCCATGAAACCGCTGAAACAACATGGCGCTTAGTAAACGTGGTGATCGACGTTTTGTGCTATAAATTAACAGTGTGTGAAACCGATTTTCTTGTAGTATTTAGACATTATTTTAGTGGGAAAAGAAAGGTGAGTCGTGTTCTAGCTACCAGTTCCGAATGATTTCATCATATAAAGATTCAAATACAGAAGTTGTCTACTGTTTATCCTGGGTTATCAGACAAAACGTGATCCGCCAGCTTGGCGACCAGTTCTGAAAATCTAGTCGCCAGCACTCAATTTTTGGTCGCATTGGCGACCAGTGAGTCGCAATTTCAAACCCTGTTAAATTAGCTTATACATGTACCTTTCTCGAAAACCTCCCTGGTATGACGTGTTGACACTTCTGGATGTTTCCCCTCTACAAATTGATCCTCCTCTTAATTGAGACTTGTTTATTTGTGATTATTTGTAGAGAAATCTTAATAAATAAATCAATCAATCAATAAAGACTACACGGCGGTATTGCATATTACCTGGCTATCAAGGTTTTTTTTTTTTTACGAAGTACTGATTTTCTAGATTCACACAGGAAATGTGGCCAAACTTACCGACTGGATCAAAAGCCTCGAACCGTGCTTTGAAACCCCTGTCTTCTTCTCTACGTGAATAAAAAGAATAGTCAGAATGAAACTTCACCCACATGTATCTCCCGGTGGAATACACTGCTACTGGAAGATATGCTGTCTCAGTGTCACAACTAGAACGAGCGAGGACTGGTCCGTTTGGTAACAAGGAATCTCGTATTTCCACGAAGTTGCAATCTGACGATGATTCCTCCATTGTAATACTGAAATCCTCAAATGACAGCTTCACTATTTTGCCAACAGGTACTGTAATAGTCCAAATGCAGAGGGCACCAGACACGTAGGAGGCTGGGTAACCTGGGCTAAAAAAAGACCCAGAGGAGCCAACGACATTGGTTACATTCTCGTTCAAATTTGGTAAACGACAAATTGTAGCAGCTTCCTCTGTAGAGGGACAAAGAAATCATGTTGTTCTTTCAGACTGAAGATAAAAATAATACCGTGGCTATTGAAGATATTGAGACAATGTTTAGATGACACAGCTGAATACCGTATGTTTGACAAAATGCAAAATACACATACCTACAGTATTCATTATAGTATTAGATACTTGAAATTCATTTTACACGAAAATTGGTCTGAAGTAAGAATTAGGGCTGGTTCAAAAAACGATGGATAGACAATGGAAAAGAAATTGAAGAACAGGATATGAAAACCTTGCAAAGTTTAAAGTTTTTGCAGTTGAAAGATTACAGTATCGGTATTGGATAGTTTTTACTGGGTTTGACTGCGGACATTGGGGAATTACCCAGGGCTTACTTGTCTACTTGGGTGATTGCTAAAACGCTAGCAATTAAAAAATATATCCTGACAACTAAAAAATAAAATGTAAGAGTGCGATTGCCTGTAATGTGTATGACGCTATGGATAGGAGCGAGAGGTGGAAGATGCTAGAAGGCTTTGGCCACTTTAATTAGAAAACTCTCATTGGTTAGTGCTAGACAAAGTAGAAGTGTGCATACATTTAAATAATAATAATCATTGTAACTACAGGTACCTCTTTTAACTAGTGAAACATTGAAGCTGAAGCCTCTGAAAGACCTGAGAGCTTCAAACCGGACTAACAAGTATGGCCCAGTCGTGTAAATAACATCAGGATGAGATGTGCCGCAATATGAACCAAGATGGTCAGATGACGTTGACGGGCCATCATAAAACTGGAGGTTATCAACATGCAAGCAGGAGTAAGTCTTCTTCTCCAATTCAAAGTCATTAAATACCACTTTTAAAATGTAGCTTCGGTCATCAAGATCAGCACTTTCAATTAGCCACTGGCAAACATCTCCAATAGACTCATAAGGTGAAGGATAGTTTGGACTCGTAATGGGCTCATTGTTGAAAAGTCTGGCAGTGTAGAGCATTGCATGTTGACTATCACAGTCTGTTGAAAGACAAAAGGTAAAAAAAGGGGAAAACAGTGAAAGTATGACTGCTGGATTGCTCCATTACAACCAAACTTGATTGGTAAATGTACAAGGAAAGGTTACGTTTATACAAACGTTGGCCGTGTAGCCCTTATATTTTAAAAAGAGTTAACTGAATAGAGTGTAATGTGAAGTGCTAGATTTCTATCCCATATGAACCATGTGAGCGTTAGCCCTACTGATGGAAATGGGCCTACACAAGGACAGAGAAAAACTCGGGTTAGATCTCCGCAGCACTTCATTTATTCTAGCACTTCACATTACACTCTATTCAGTTAACTTTGATTGGTAAATGATTGCGCTAAACGTTGCTAAGCTAATTTTTTTTTTTCGCCGGAAAACGAAATGTCTCTCTGAATAAAGACAAACAATAAAAAAAACTCTTTATGTGGGAAGTTTTGATCAATTCCGACATTAAGAAGCACGCGAAAAGTCAAGAAATGTTTTTGTGATAAGCCTATGTCTGTCTGACCTCAAGGTATTTAGCAATTATTGAATGAGGCTGAGTAGGATATGAAGAATTCTGCAGATCTCGGAGGATGTTATCCACCTCGTCCTTCGTGGATAACACCCTCCGAGATCTGCATATTTTACGAAAGCCGAATTCAATAATTGCTTTATTATTCATTCAAAATATTTTCTTCGCTCAAACTTCTAAACCTACTCGCAGTCATTTTTCTGCTCAACAAAAATAACACAATCTCGTCCCCAGCTTTTTTTCAGTCGACGGTTCACTAATTTGCAGCGGGCTGCACTTTTGACGTCATTTTGACGTCATTGGTTCAATAATCTGCATTGGGCTGCACGTTTGACGTCATTGATTCAATATGACGAAGTTTTTTTCCAAATTTGGTGAACAGCAGCTGGTTATGGTGAATTATGCGTGTGGTTTTAACCAATCAGAAACGGGGAAATATTTTCAATGAATAATAATACACATTATCGCATCTTTTTCGCTCGGATTTTCTTGATTTTTTCGCTCGTATTTCGTACTTTCAAATTTTTGAAGTTTAAGGAATTTAATAAAACAATTATTCCATTCGCGCTTGTTGGATATGAGACTGGTTATAGCCAACTCGGCGCTACGCACCTCGTTGGCTATTTACCATCTCATATCCAACGCGCGCTCATGGAATTATTGTTAAATAAACCTAAGCACTAAAATCGCTAACTTTTTGAGATTTTGATGAGTAAGGGGCGACGCCAGAGTTTCTTTTAACATGTCATTTTGTCAAGTTTTGGTCCAATCACAATGGAAATAAAGTAATTAGACCGATCAAATGTATTTACTTACACGTAAATCATCATTAGATGAACACTGATTTATCACGAGTGATTTTTGCTCTGCATCCATGAAAATTAATTAATGGGAGGATTAAAATAAAATATGAACCCCTTTCTTGCTTGCTGGTATGGCAGTTGATAATTGCCTTGGCTGAGAGATCTAAAAATTTCACATTTGCCCTCGAGGCTTCTCTCCTCTGTCATTTTCAGACTGCGGACATTATCAGCCAACATACAGACAACTGAAGGGGTTTATTTTACTAAATAACCCTTTCAGGAAAAAATGGCCTGCTCTCAGGTGGTAGATGTTGTTATCGCCGCAAAAAAGCTTAATGTATCAGACACCCTCTTGGAAGCGTGTGGGATAGGTCTGAGCTGGGTGACAAAACGAAGGGCTGGCGGACGGGAAAGAGTGGGGCCCTTTCTTGGGAGCTGCCCACTTTTTGTTACATGTCACGCCACAATAATTGAGCAATAAAGTAAGAGCCGTAATACGGCTGTCAATCACTTCAGATTGCAGTTGCAAACAAACTTGCTCTAGATAGTCTACTTACTCCTAAAAAAGCGGTAA
>NC_090891.1:4937635-4962635 GCF_036669925.1 Montipora capricornis | reverse complement strand
GTTTATCGTGCAAAGCCTTGTACAAACTTCAGAAATGGCCCAAAATAGGCCATACCCACCAATGACAAAAACCTCATTATTTGATTCTACTTTCAAAAGAAGAACCTGAGTACAGTCTGTAGCCTAGCCTTAGCCTACAGACTGTAGTTTGGAAAAACTTGGTTTTTACACTGTAAATTCAGGTTTTTACTGTACCTTTATCAAGCAAATATTGTTACTGTATATGCAGTATTAAGACTTACATTACTTTTTCACAATGGAGGGAAAAAAGAATAATTATTGTGGTTGCAACTGCTGTTGTAATAGAAGGGCTGGAAGCAAAAAACCTAGTAAATGACAATACTCGGCCAAGTTTTAGTGCTCAAAACTAGCCCAAATTTTGCGAGTTGACTGGAAATGAACTTAAGAACATTGCTCTGGTAATTTTTTATGCAATTTGAGCTTTATTTTCAAGAAATAAGCTATGCAAAAATACCATTGGCTTTTTGTTTGAAAACAATGGAATCAGAGAAGCGGCACTTACCTTTCATTGTTCCATTAAAATTTAATGGCATTTATAAACTGATATAACTGCGTGTCGATAGCTCAACCGAGTGATACGTAAAGCAAAGTACACGACAGGTCGGTGCTTTGAGCCACTGACCAGAGTTATTTATTTCAGTTTTTGAGCATATTTCATGCAACTTAAATTTAATGAAGATCGATAAAATCGCAGCAAAAATCAAGAAAAGAAAAACGAGAGAAACATATCTGTGCAAACAAAAGAAAAAAAATAAGTCTGATCAGTGTCTCAAACCACCAAGCTGTTGTGTACTTCCCTGTGCGCATCATTCAGATGAGCTACCGATGCACGCAGTTGCATAAAAAACTTATGCTATTAAATTTTAATCAAAGAGTGAAAGGTAGGTGTTGCTTTGCTGATTTCATTGTTTTCAAATGTGAAGCCGATATTATTTTCGCTTAGCTTACTTCTCGAAAAAAAGCTCAAATCGCATAAAAACAATACCAGGGCAATGTAATATAATTTCCAGTCAACTTGCAAAATAGACCTTTTTCACTTGATCTTTGGCAAGATCCTTAAGGATCTTTAAGGATCTTGGCAAAGATCTTCAAGGATCTTTGGAAGGAATTTTGAGGATCTTTTCTAAGATCTTTATTAGGATCCTTGAAGATCTTTATGACGATCTTTGAAGATCCTTAAAGATCCATTGAAGATTTTCACCAGGGTAATTTTAACAGCTAGAAGTTAGACCATGATACATTTTGAAGCTCAAAATCACATCCCTAATTCCCTCAGTGCTCTTTGCTTCACTTCATAGAGTAATAAATTGTACCTCACAGTAAAATCTCCGCCAAGCATGATAGCAATAACTGATGTCGTCATCTCCCTACATGTAATTAAACACACTTGACTCAGTGATACCCAACACACGACCGATATTCAAGCGACAGGTGACCGATATACTACTGACAGTTGACTGATACTCGATCAAGATGTTTTCAGGAACTAATCCATCAACAAAACAAAGTTGTGTGCAATTGTTGTTGTTAATCATCGACTGCGGTAAACCAACTACAGGAACAACACATCCCCCCCCCCTCCCCCAAGCATGATAGCAATAACTGATGCTGTCATCTACCTAATAAAACACACTTGACCGATACTTAACACATGACTGATATTCGACTGACAGTTGACCAATCAGTACTACCGACAGTTGACTGATACTCGATCAGGATGTTTCCAGGAACTAATCCACCGACAAAACAAAGTTGTGTGCATGTTTTTGTTAATCGTTGACTGCAGAACAATAGCAACAACACATCTTCCTCTCCCCCTCCCCCAAGCATGATAGCAATATTATACAGTCTGTAACTGATGCTGTCATCTACCTCATTAAACACACTTGACTTAACACATGACTCATATTCGGCCGACAGTTGACCAATATACTGCCGACAGTTGACTGATATACCACTGACAGTTGACCGATACTCGATCGAGAATTGTTTCCAGGAAATATTCCACCTGCAAAACAAAGAACTTTGTGTGGATGTTTTTGTTAATCTCCGAAGGCACGACAACAGGAGCAATACATTTATCCTTGGGTCTGGCTGGGCTGAGTATTCTACAGTTAATCCCATTTTACAGTTAGAAATTGGACCATGATACATCTTGAAGCTCAAAACAGATTATTGTCCCTGACAGTTTCAAGACTAATACTTGGTCAAGATGTTTCCAGGAACTAATCCACCGACTGTCAATCAACTGTTGATAAACTGTCAACCTAAGGGTGACCGACTATCAATCAACTGTCAACCAATATGTCAAGCGCTACATCAGTCGAGACTGCCTGCAGTATACATGATCCGATATGTGTATCACTCACATAGCACAACTGCAACCACTACCATTACACAAACACTTAGCTTAAAAAACTCTAGGTAAACTGCAGACTTAGGGTAAAATGAAGACTGTGAAGAAAGAACTCCAAACCATTTTCTAAATAAATTTTAACATGGCGCAGGATCTATCTCATAAGTAAAGGGTTTGATTTTGTTTCTGCAGTCTCAGAATTTTACATTAAGGAGTTTAAGAAACGACAACAGCTACCACAACGTTGCCACAATTTCTTTACAGTTGAAAGAGCAATGGCATGAAATCACCAAATTTGAGGTTATAATGACAACAAAGTGAGCACATAAATGAAAACCTTCCATTCTCTAATTTTAACTTGAAAGAGTTCATTCCAATTTATTTTTAGGATAATATAAATCACCCACATTGTGCGAAAGGAACAGAATTGAATGATGGCGAAAGACATGCAATAGCGTATTACTACTTATAACTGTCACTAAAGTGCCAACTAGCCAGGCTTGCTGGCGGCTGCAAACATCACGTAGCGTACTAGTGCAGCATTCTCATTGGCTATCGCTACGGTCAACATTTCATCCCTTTGGTCTACATTACACTCAAATTTGAAGCGCTCCTGAGATTTCGGCCGCCTAAAAATCTGACTCATTGGCAATAAAGTTAAATTTCAAGGTGATGTTTTCGTCGATCTGGCTGTCGTACAATTCTAACTTACTGTCAAGTGCCTGATCTCTAAATCTAGCTTGCATCAATACTTGGGTGTACAACCCTTTTTCTTACTAATAAAGAATGTAAGATCTACAACTCACTTGCTGGTCCGCCACATTGTGCCAATGTCAACAATGACAAGATTGCAAAGACAAAAGCTGAGAAGAACAAATACAGTAATAGTACACAGGTGAGTAAAAATAATAATAATAAGTTAATTATCTTCAGTTGTCTTTTATTCCTGAAATCATAACAAAAGGCAAAGAAAAAATACAGCATCACTCATGTCATTTGAATTATACAGAGGATAAATTACAAGACTGCTTTATAGGGATACATGTACAAATATCATTGTTTTTTGCTGATTATAGATTTCAAAAACTCCTTAATAATACATCAGCCCAACAGCCTATCAAAACACCGATAAAACGCCACGTGTGAGCTTTACATGTATATCCTGATAAAATACTCCTCGTCAGTATTCCTGAAACATTGTATAAAGAATACTAATAAGGCATAGCTTGTTTTTCTTGACGTATGCTAATATTCTCCTCTCGCAATTGGAACCATCATTCTTAGTCCAGAGGGACATGCTTTTTGTGAAATGTCTTTGAAGCTGTTCAAAAAACTTGCAGCATTGGCTATGCCTCATGTTTTTAAACCCCCATATAATACTGCTTGTTTTTAAACGTTACATAAAATCCAAATCTGACACATCTCTGTTTTTATTCATTTTAAAAGCACCAAAAAGAATTGGTCACCTTCAGTGAGGCCCAGGATTGTTACAGTAGTGAAAAATGTATCATTTGACAGAAAGATTTACGCAGATCAAGGCACTAAAAAGTACTACAATACAGTATGTTATGCACCTATCAATAGTTTGCCCTAGGATTGGGGGGTGGGGGCAACCCACAGGAATAAGACTTCATAAAGCACATGTGGGTGAGGATTTTGACATCCACAACCGTCCCCAAGGTGGGAAATTTTGACTCAATCACCATCTTGGAAAGTTGAGAGGACTTGGGAAAGTTTTTTATCCCCATCTGTGCTCTATCATTAAATTTCTATAACAGAAGGTATTTTTCCTTCAGGTTTGAGAAGAAATATTTGTATAAAAGCCCATTTAGATCAAAATTTACTCCCTACTTACATGTCTTCACTGAATGCTGCCCTGCCACAAGTTTTAGAATGGATATTCTCTGTGTTTACAGATTTAATTGCTAGTATACTCCAAATGAGAAATTAAATGAAATTCTGGTCATTTCTGGACCTCAGTTACAAACATCAATTGGATGAAAGTGGAATAACACCTATTCCAGACGTGACATATAAATGAATCCAGAAACCTGTGCCAAATCTCACCAAACAATGACAAGTAGCTCTTTAATAATCTTATCTTTTGATACTTTCTATGTTAATTTTTTAACAGTTCTACACTAGAAATACCCCCTCTTGCTGACGACATGTTTGTTCTGACATTGCACATTTTGTATTGCTGTAAATACTATGTGAAACAATCCACAGGTATTTTCAGCAGTACAGAATGTATGTGAAATTGCTAACCAAAACTGAACCATGCTAAATATCTAGAATACGCCTTCTTCATTTGGGAAATGCACAAAACTGGTGGAGACCATTTGTCACCAAGAACTATCACTCTCTGGAGAAGTGCTGCAATGAACTTGTTGTACGTAAGTGCCTATCACTTCGTTTAACGTACTGTGCAAGGTCTGTGGTCCCCAGGGGTGGGAACTTGACTTTAATGGAGACCCAAGGGTAGGGAAATTGACATTTGAAAATCTGAAGATGTTAAATTTCCCGTGGGTTGACAGGACTATTACTATAAATAACCAGCTAAGTAAGGGTAATCGGACTTGATCTGAATGAACTGGTTTGAATAAAGAACATTAAACTGTGGCACAAAAAAGAAAGACCTGCTAATTCTGCTTTGCACGCGCGACTAGCGAATTCGAATAACGGGGTCATGACCCCTTGAGTAAAATTCGTCCAAAGAAAATGAAAACCGAAATGAACCCTTAGCTAACGCAAGCTTAGATCCTTAATTAAATTCATCATTTAACGAACAGAGTCGAACAGCTCATGTTAATAACTTTGTACAACAGTTGGGATTGAAATTAATCTCTACTTACCAAACATCATCACACGAATGCAGAAACTCCAATTTACTTACAATCAGTGAGCAAGCTGGATTGTCGTTGGCTAGAATGAAAATTGCCTAACTTGCTGAACTTCCTAGATTTGTTGTTGCACTCCAGCAAAATGAAGAAGGCAGATGTAGCCTGTATACAGCCACCCACTCTCCGCAAACAAAAAAATCGAAAAGGAGCGTCTGTAATCGTGTTATTATATAAAGTGATCTCCGCTGACCAAAATTTGCGTGGCTCATATTGGCAAAAGCCCACATACGACCCAAGGCCAGAGTTGAACCCGGGTCACAGAGTTATGGAGCGGTATCAACGCCAAAAATAAAAGTAGAGCTAGATGATATGATGGACGATCTGTTTAATAAGTTACTCCGTTTATAAGATACGATGCTTTGGCCGCGCAATTAAATATTACAGCTTGAAAACACGATACTCCGTCTACTGGACGCTATAGTCCGTCTACTGGACACAACATTATATTACGCCATAACAACACGATAGTATGTCAAGACCGTAGACCGCCTTTTAAACATGTTTCGGCATGACAAGACGATAGTCCGCCTTCCAAACAATGTTTGAGACATCTTTTTCATCAAAACCTCAGAACCACTTCATGATGCAACGCTTTCTTCACTGTTGGACGAACTAAGCGAGCCACTGACGCGGCGAGGCGAACTAAGTATGCTCATCGCGATCGTAACTGTATTTATCAAGCCTTCAAGGAATTAACACTACTTATGCAAATAAAATTTGCTCCCGTATTTTGTCAACCGCAATTTTCACTGGCTTCAGTTAGTCCAGCCACAAAGCAGTAATCATTTCAATAATCTGTTCGTCGAATGAATAATGCAAAACTTCAAATCCAGCCTCAGTTCTAAACTTGAATTTCCTTTGGAATATTGCTGGCTTCCGGTGCCAGGCCGGCGAGAGAATTTCACGGGTTTACTGATTTGCATAATCTGTCATAATCTGTCAAATGAATGAAGGGGTAGTTTCTAAAGAAACTGTGGTGTTGCGTCGGTGGGGAAGTAGTATACAAAAATTTGGTTTTATCAACGGAGTTGATAATGTAAATTGGCCACCGTACAGAGATTCTAAAAGCTGACGTTTCGAGCGTTCGCCCTGGATTCGCTCTGACGAAGGGCTAACGCTCGAAACGTCAGCTTTTAGAATCTCTGTACGGTGGCCAATTTACATTATCAACTCCGTTGATAAAACCAAATTTTTGTATAATCTGTCAAACAACGGTCATTTCACTCTAGCAACATTACCTTTCTATAATTTTGCATCATTCATCCAACAACCAGATTACTGAAATGATTCCTGAAATCAAATTGGCAATAACGAAATTATTAATCCACTCTTGAGAGGAACGCTTGACCTGTTTTGACTGTAATTACTTGAAAGCTTACATCATTGTAACAAAAAAAAGGCAGCAAATTTCTTCGTACGCTAATGGCAGATCAGTCTCGAGGATTTTGCGAGAGCTGCGCGAATCACGATGGAGTTTTCACAGCCAATCGGATCACGAGTTTGAGGTACTTTTGGTCAGGCCCAGTTTTAGCGAGCGACTACATAAGAGAACATATGGGCGAAGCTAAAAATGGGCCTGATTGGAGGTTAAGAGGTTCCGTACGAGTAAACCAATCGGCAACCGGTAGCACGACATCACGGCCTGTGTTTCAGACGCCTGTGGAAGAATTTCGGTCGCTTTTTAGAGCGGGAACCTCATCATCACAGGGCCAGAATTCTTCCTGGCCTAGATTTAGGCGTTTCTAGGCAAGTCTGAGGATGAGCCAGCCAATCTATGTTCTCTATACTTCCCAACACATGGCAGACGTAGGCCGGGACGGCAAAGTACATCTTATCTTCAGTATATCCAACGCCTCCTTGGAAACGATAAGGGACAGTTGACGTCCAAGCAAATAGCCGACCTCGCCAACGACAGGAAGGGCTGGGGGAAGCTTACAGTCGCCTGCGCAGCAGCCGGCCGATGATGATGATTAACGACCAAGAGAACGTGCCTATGCAAGCCGGGCAGGATCTCACACCGCAACATCTACAAATGCAAGTGCAAGAGTTGACAAGTAGACACCGTTGTGCTGGAACGTGGTACTGCTTAACAACCCACATGATCAAACCGTACTTAGGGGAAGTCGCAAAGCGGTTTAAAACCGGACCCGAAATGCTCTGAGTACCTTCCAATTCAGCAGATGCTGGTCGGCTGAAGAAGTTTACGGTAATCTTGAGGGCATCTTTCCTGAACTGATCAACATTCAAGAGAAGCCCAAGTAAGTCATTGAATCGCGTACCGTATTTTATTTCTAACAAGTAATTGAGTTTCTTTTAGCTGGGTGTCAAAATCTTGATCATCACAAAATAGTTTGGTTGTTCGATACAAAACGCTCGTCTCACAGGCAACTTCATTCCACGCGTAGTAAATGCTGTGTAACTCACTAAGAGCTTCTTCGTTGATTTCAAGACGGCGTCTCCCTCGTGCACTGGGTAGCCTGTGAACGCAGAAATACGTCTGCGTTGGCAGGCTATGCACTGGGTTCCTGTGTTACAAATCTACGTTACGTTGCATTCTAAAGGGTCATCACCTTCCATGCGAACAGCTACATAATAGTCATCTAGTCGACGTCTTACGTTTTCTGGTGTTTGCATTATCGCAATGAAGGTGTCTGACTGCTTGCTCCAAAAGCTAAGGTGATTCTCGAAGAAAACTGTCTAACCTCTGTCCATCGGCCATCTTAGAATTTTAGTGGATGGATTGCGCAGATTCTTTGGAAGTGTCAGACTGTCCAGATAGGAGCGTGTGTTCATAACATATTCGTTACGTAATCCTAACATACATTTCTGTCGCTGGGCTTAACGTAAATAATTTGGAGTTCATAACTTATAGACGCCACATAGTTTGACACATGTTTATGTTATATTTAAAACATTGATTTATTTGTAGTCTTGAACCTAATAATAATGGTCCTGGTACGAATATTAACGTTTTGGTCTACATTTATATATTTATCTCTTTTTCATAAATGGTGTTCCGTGCATGTGCATCAAGACTGTTATACATACATCAAAATTCCGCCATATAAATATCAAAGCTCGGTAAAAGTTGAGAATCCGATCCCACCAACGCGTCGGACAACACGTCGGCCAACGCGTCGGTCGACTGTCGGTCGATTGTTGGTCGACTGTCGGTCCACTGTCGGTCGATTGTTGGTCGACTGTCGGTCCACTGTCGGCCAACTGTTGGTCGACTGTCGGCCGACGCGTTGGCCGCTGATGCGTCGGTGGTGCGTTGGTGGTGCGTCGGTGGCGTGTCGGTGACTCATTTGGGTCTTATTGAACTGTTGAAAACCTAAACGTACCTTTTTCAAACTGTACGGAAACTTTCACTACGATATGAAAATAAGAAATTTACTTTTGACCGCCATCTTGTACTTCGTGATATTAGAACCCAGTTCCCATTACGACAAGTGTTATTAGAACTCAGTTTTCACTCTGGCAAACGCGTTGCCCGAGACTTCGTCTTTATCAGCTATTTATATATATTATTACAGGGCTTCTAAGACCCCGGCAGTGGTACACGCACCAATACCATCGAAGGCGTGTGGGCTTTGGTCAAGAAGAAGTTGAAGTGGATGTGTCGTACCCTGTATGAATACATACCCAGCTACTTGGATGAGTTCACCTGGTTTCAGAACTTTGGAAAAGACCGAGCATTTGAGCAGTTGTTACTGCAGTAAAATTGCAATTACAAACGACTCCTTTAGGAGCCACCACATATTAAAAAGTCAATGATCAATAAAGAGTTCAAACTTCCCAATCCTTTATAATGAACGAAAAATAAGCATGTCGGTCGACTTGCAAATTAACTCCCCGCTTTGGTAACCGACCCTTGCCAAAACATCGAGAAGACCTACGTACTAGTGTTTCATTTTTCAAATGGCGGCTATTTGCCTATCACGTTTTCGTCGTTCCTTATGCAGTTGTTCTTGCTTCCAACTGAAAGAAGTAACTAACTACTCCCAGAATAATTGGGTAGGGGGGGGGGGGGGGGGTGTGGCCCGCTTCCCAAAACCTTTATCCTATTTATGACCAAAATCTGCGATTTTCCCTACTCTATTTATCGCCTGACCAAAAAGCTGAGAAGACCAAATACAGTTATAGTACACAGGTGAGTAAAAAAATAATAAGTTAATTACCTTGTCTTTTATTCCTGAAATCATAACAAAAGGCAAAGAAAAAATACAGCATGACTCATGTCATTTGAATTATACAAACAAGACTGCTTTATAGGGATACATGTACAAATATATTGTTTTTTGCTGATTATAGATTTCAAAAACTCCTTAATAATATATCAGCCTAACAGCCTATCAAAACACCGATAAAACGCCACGTGTGACCTTTACATGTATATCCTGATAAAACACTCCTCGTTAGTATTCCTGAAACATTGTATAAAGAATACTAATAAGGCATAGCTTGTTTTTCTTGACGTATGCTAATATTCTCCTCTCGCAATTGGAACCATCATTCTTAGTCCAGAGGGACATGCTTTTTGTGAAATGTCTTTGAAGCTGTTCAAAAAACTTGCAGCATTGGCTATGCCTCATGTTTTTAAACCCAGATATAATACTGCTGCTTGTTTTTTAAACGTTACATATTTTAAAAGCACCAAAAAGAATTGGTCACCTTCAGTGAGGCCCAGGATTGTTACAGTAGTGAAAAATGTTGAAAATTTAAAATGCTGAAATTAACTTACACTATAATGAAAATGCAAAGATAAAGTACTACTTGTCCAGAAAATGTTATTTCCTGTAACATAAAAGTCAAATTCAACTTCACTGATGTCTGTAACCATGACAACATCAATATCCCCACATGTGAAAGAAACAAATTGTACTTTCGCTTTGCCTGATGAGGATATCAAGATTTTTTTTTAAATCCCTTGTATTTCATCTACATGTAATGATATGTAAGAACCAGAAACATGCAAGCCAGAACATTTGTCAAAGTGCATAAAATTACTATTTGAATTAAACTCATTATCCATCAATAATAATTTGTCAATTTCATGTTATCATTTGACAGAAAGATTTACGCAGATCAAGGCACTAAAAAGTACTACAATACAGTACGTTATGCACCTATCAATGGTTTGCCCTAGGATTGGGGGAGGGGGGGAAGGGTGGGGGCAACCCACAGGAATAAGACTTCATAAAGCACATGTGGGTGAGGATTTTGACATCCACAACCGTCCCCAAGGTGGGAAATTTTGACTCAATCACCATCTTGGAAAGTTGAGAGGACTTGGGAATGTTGTTTTTTTATCCCCATCTGTGCTCTATCATTAAATTTCTATAACAGAAGGTATTTTTCCTTCAGGTTTGAGAAGAAATATTTGTATAAAAGCTCATTTAGATCAAAATTTACTCCCTACTTACATGTCTTCACTGAATGCTGCCCTGCCACAAGTTTTAGAATGGATATTCTCTGTGTTTACAGATTTGCTAGTATACTCCAAATAGAAATTAAATGAAACTCTGGTCATTTCTGGACCTCAGTTACAAACATCAATTGGATGAAAGTGGAATAGCACCTATTCCAGACGTGAAATATAAATGACCTATTTATGACCTGACCAAAAATTTGATACCCAATTTATGACCTGACCCTTAAATCAATACCCTGGTGGAGACCTGCCTTATAATTATTTCCCTAGTTCAGACCAATGTTAAAGGCAATGTTTATCTGCTTTTATTAGGTAGGTTACATGATAAAGAAGTAGCTTCTAAATAAAAAACGAATTCAAGACTAGAGTGCAAAAATGGATACCCTATTTATGACCAAAATGGCGGAAAATTGGCGAAAATCGATACCCTATTTATGACCAAAACGGCTGAAAAACCCTACCCTTTGGGGCCGCACATACCTATATAGCCCATATAAGGGAGTACCCCCTTCCTTCCCGGGTTCCAAACGAAGAAGCCATTTCTTCCGGGCAGAACTAAAAGCCAGAATCCAGACTCCGGAATTTAGAATTATCTACAATTCGGGAGAACTACAACAACTTACCACTCCTTGTACGACGCTATGCTATAATCCCCAGAATCAAGTATTTAACTCTGACGCGATGTAAACTGTAAAGAGGATATGACCTTGTTATTCTAGATATAAAGACTTGAGCATGGTGATGACATCATCGAGCTAAGGCAGTCCCCATTACAATAAAGGAAACTTAAAACTTGTTTAATTCATTTCCTTGTTTTTTCACCTGCTTTGGTACAAAAAAGCCTCTTTTAAAGGAACAAGGCGCCAGGAAGGATGTGTTGCGTAGGTGACAGGGCGCGACTGAAGCTGTCTATTATAGGTTGAGAAAGAATATACAGTGAATATGAAAACTTTACATTGTATATCCAGGTAAGTTTTTTCGAGGCGTCCCACTAGCATTGAATAGGCTGGGAAACAAGCAAGTTTTGAAGATGCTGCCGAAAGGCAGATGAATATTGCGCTTCAAGGTCGACAACTGATGATGTGTTCTGTTTGAGTTAGATGGCTTTTCCGCCGTGTTTGCACACTTTGAACATACCGTGGGCTTCCGAATGATGTAATTTCATGACACCCAAAATGCCAAAAAAGTAGAACGAAACAATGCAATAACCACTTAAAACTGTTGAACAACATAAAAGAAATGCAGCAAAAGGAAAGAGAAGCATGGATGGACACAAATCATCGGACGAGATTGAAACGGATTGCATTTGGGTAATCCTGAAAAAAATGGGCCCGACGTTTTTCGCGTTTAAGGCAAATCGCAAGTGTGAGCCAGTTAAGATCCAACTGGATGAGAATGCCCAACCCTACTGTATCAACACAGCAAGAAGAATAGCTTTTCCTTTAATGCCAAAAGTAGAAGAGGAACTCAAGCGGATGGAAGAAGCTGGTATCATCGAAAGAGCAACAGAGCCGACAGAATGGTGTGCACCCATGGTACCAGTACAGAAAAGTAATGGTAAGGTCAGGATCTGTGTCGATCTAAGAAGGCTGAACAGTGCAGTGAAGCGCTCAAGATTCGTACTTCCTACCTTGGACGATATCGCGCCCAAACTCGCGGGTGCCCAGTACTTTTCCAAACTTGACGCGTCCAGTGGATTTTGGCAGATCCCTCTACATCCAGATAGTGCCGAGTTGACCACGTTTATGACTCCGTTTGGTAGGTTCTGTTTTAAAAGACTTCCATTCGGAATCACGTCTGCCCCAGAAATTTTCCAGTCTCTAATGAGTAATCTGTTAAGAGAATCAGAGTAGCAAGTGCAAAGGATGCCCAGCTCCTGAAAGTGATGGGATTCACACTGGAAGGGTGGCCAAAAATGTGAAAAAACCCATGTGGAAAAAGTTCCCCTCCAGCTAGGAGAGTTCTTTGATTCTCGTGGACACTTGTCAATGAGCAACGGTTTATTAACATGATGATCGAATAGTGATCCCTGCAGACATGTGAGAGGAGATACTGGAGCGCATTCACACAGGTCACCAGGATATAACAAAGTGCCGTGAACGTGCTAACCTTTCTGTATGGTGGCCGGGTATTTCTAAGGAGATCAAGGCAAAGGTGGAATCATGCCAATTCTGTCAGGAAAA
The DNA here is from genome assembly GCF_036669925.1 of Montipora capricornis. Taxonomy (NCBI): domain Eukaryota; kingdom Metazoa; phylum Cnidaria; class Anthozoa; order Scleractinia; family Acroporidae; genus Montipora; species Montipora capricornis. The sequence goes on along the minus strand of NC_090891.1, from coordinate 4,949,738 downwards.
CCAACCATCACAAAGAAAGGAACCACTGATGACCACAGACCTACCTGACCGATTTGTTTGAGCTACTGTAGCCAGTCAGAAGTACCTAGTAGTGATGGACTATTATTCAAAGTTCATTGAGATATCAAGGAAAGGTTACGTTTATACAAACGTTGGCCGTGTAGCACTTGTATTTTAAACGGAGTTAACTGAATAGAGTGTAATGTGAAGTGCTAGATTTATATCCCATATGAACCATGTGAGCGTTAGCCCTACTGATGGAAATGGGCCCACACAAGGACAGAGAAAAACTCTGACCAGGGTGGGAATTGAACCCACGACCTTCGGGTTAGATCTCCGCCGCTCTACCGACTGAGCTACAAGGTCAGACGGGAGCTCATATGGTTCATATGGGATATAAATCTAGCACTTCACATTACACTCTATTCAGTTAACTCTGTTTCATTGAGATATCAAGCCTAGTTGAGACAACAAGCCAAGTTGTCATCCAAAAGCTGAAGTCAGTGTTTGCAAGATGGCGAATTCCGGAGGAACTAATAAGTGACAATGCTACACAGTTAAAGTCACTACACTTTGATGAGTTCAAAGCAAAGTATGGATTCAAACACACCACATCAAGCCCGCATCATCCCAAGGCAAATGGTACTGCAGAAAGTGGCGTGCAAATCGCTAAGCGGATTTTGAAACAGGAAGATCCATTCCTTGCCCTTATGGCCTATCGGGCAACCCCACCTCCAGCAACTGGAAAGACACCATCAGAGCTGATCATGGCGTAGGCATCTTAGAAAGTTACCTACACCCACTTGTTATGACACATCAGGGGACGACTCCCAAATTCCAGATATCAACAGTGAGCCTACTCCCAACGTCGTCCAGGTGGAGGATACCGACGTTCCTGGAAGCAGCAAAGCCAGTCCTGATGCAAGCGATCAGAACGCGATTCCAGAACACAGAACCTCAAGTGGTAGACTTGTTAGGAAACCTATTTTTTTATAGAGAGGACATTTAGTACTGTTAATCTTTTTTTTGTTAACTGTGAACTTTGAACATTGGACAGTCGTTGGTATTACCGTAGGACCACGTATGCTTAGGGCTCTCCTTAGTTAGATTCCAGAACATACTTAAGCATCGTATTCAACCAGTTCATTTTGTTGTTTTTCCTTAAAAAAAAAGGGAGATTTGTCGATATTGCATGGTTGCTTAGTAACGCTAGTGACATGCGCATTAAGGCTTTAGGCTCGCCATGTGCTCTTGCCAAATGGTTGACATTGTAAATCAAGTTTGTTTGTTGTTATAAAATAAATTCTGTTGAGATTTCAAGACAGGGTGCCTCTTTTTTGGGAAAATCCAAAAAGGGATTTCTGATCTCGGATCAATGGATTCTTCAGCGTCAAAAAACACAAAATCCGAAAAAGGATATTTTCCATGACAACGCAAACAAACAAACCCAGAGTTGCGTGCAAATTTCAAAACCAAAAAATGTAGCGGTTAAGTTTGTTTTGGAGAAATTCGTAAATGAAAAAGCCACCGGAAAAAAAACCTTAGCGATCGCTAAAAAGAAATGACGAAAAACATGCTTTTTTAGCTGTAGGAAAGGTGCTAACAATATTATTGCTGTCAAGAAACTTTTAGTGTGATTACTGGTGTGAAATTTGCAGGAAACCTAACTATTTTCGACCTATTCATGTCTGATCGTACGGTAAAATGGCGCGAGAAAAACATTTGGGCGGCTAAACTGTCACGTACGGTAGCTGTTGTGTATCATTTTTGCATGGAAAACCGCTTGTCAAAAATATTTTTTTCAAATCCTTACCGAAAAAGCGCTGAAGTGATGAAAGATTTAATCCGAAGTATCCTCCTTGAGTGTGGATACTTTGGATTCATCTGGATACTTTGGATCCGTTTTTGGATTTCGCCAAAAAAACGCAAAATCAGTTTTGGATTCAAGAATCCGTTTTTGGATATTCTCAAAAAAAGCACCCCAAGTTGCATTGATGTATGTATCATGAATGATGTAGATCTAAAAAGGCACGGACGTTAGCAGACATACTGTGTATGTTACCAGAAAAGTATCACGAATCGTGATGTATATATATCTGGAGACTTGATGTACATATTGCTAAAGCATCTTGATGTAAATATACCAGATACTCTTGATGTAAGTGTAGCATCGTTTAAAATGCAAATATGAGCTTTGATATTTATATTCCGAATTTTGATGGAAGTATAGCAGTCTTCATGCACATGTACAACCACTTGATAAACGTATGTCATTCTTATTGTGTAAATAGCACATCTTGATGTTTTGTCCCTTTTTAACAAGCATAGGATGCCATAGGCATCCAGTCGTCGAGTTCCTTTTTTTTTCTTAGACACAAATTTGCATACCCCAGGGAAATTGAATTAAACCCCACAAACGGGAATCTGGGAGAATAATTGCAACTCCGTATGGTAGGTTTACACTTCTTTTAAGTCGTTCGAAACCGAGCCCTCAGCTGTAATGAGCACAAGAAAGAAGTGAGCTAAGCCAATATACTCGGCATCGAATTAGCCAAATGGCCTATGGAAGAGGCCAAGGATGGCAACTCAACCATGTTTTGCGGCAGACTGTTCCATTCTTTTATAGTCCTTGGAAAGAATGAGAATTTGTGGTAGTTTGTAGCAGACGAAACAACTTTATATGCCAAATTATGTACATGACTACTTGTGCGCACTTGGAATTCTGAAATGAGATACTATCTGCATATCTATTTCAGGAAGACCATTATGAAACATGTACATCATGGCCAATCTATTCCTTTTCCTCCTTAATTCTAAGGAATCCGACCCTTGATATTGAGCAGTGACACTTGCTGTGCTGTTATAATAGTTTGTTACGAAGCCGGGCAACGAGATCGTCTTTGCACCATTTCTATTTTATCAATGTTTAGCTTTGTATAAGGATCCCATACTGCTGAAGAATATTCCAATGTTAGACGAGCTAGACTTTTATACGAAATTGATTTCAGGGTACGAGAGTTTACTTGTTGGTTTCTCCGTAGAAGGCCGAGAGTTCTATTGCCCTTATTTACAATATTTGAAATATGGGTGTTCCAACTGAGATCGTTAGTGATAGTGATTCCATAATATTTAACAGCATCAACCGACTCTAGAGACTTTCCATACAGTTTGTAATCAAAGATCAGTGAGATACATTTTCTGGTTACTCGCAGGATTTTGCATTTCTCAGTGTTCAGCTCCATCTGCCAGTTGTCTGATCATCTTTCAAGCTTCCAGAGATCTTCCTGTGGGTTCGCTGAATCGTTGATAGACTGGATAGCTAGGTATAATATGGTGTCATCAGCAAATAGTATAAATGTGGACGACAAACTTACGGCTAGATCGTTCACGTACAATAGGAAGAGGCAAGGACCCAGTACTAAGCCTTGTGGAACCCCAGACTGAACGTGTAGAATATCAGAATATTCTCCAGCCAAGACAACTTGTTGGGTGCGGTTTGAGAGAAAAGCCCCTATCCACATTTTTTCCCCAGATACCATGAACGTCAGGAATATGAATAGCCGCAGGAAACTCCATTATGAGACTGTGCATCAGTTTGGCCCCCACCCTGCATGTTGCTTGCTAGATCATGGACAACTCAGAAGCTCTAACAACTGAGTTTGGCAGGAGGGTTTTTCTCTAAAGCCACGTTGTAGATTGCATAAGACGTTGTTTACTTGGGTGTGCTTCATTATTCCACTCACAAGACAGTCATTTGCTACCGTACAGTCCTTTAACTTCAAGTATAGTTTCAGTACGATGTCCAGCACTACTTTTTATCACTCTTCTTGAAATCCGACGCCCGAGTGTAAGTAGTTTATTTATTACAGAACAGGAGGTGTACATGCAGCTGTTGTTAGTTTATCAAAGGGCCGAATCTTGTATATGCTGCCAAGAAATTGATGCAGTGGGAATGAAAACTACTGAAACTGTTACTAGCGGGGAATGGGAAGAACAATCACAGTTTATAACGCATCGCCCTGGGTTTCATTCAGTTCGCATAATTAGATGGTTTTGCAAGTTGCCTGGTATTGGTACAAGCAGTGATATAAAGCTTCGTGTGAGCTGAGGGACAAGACGACAAGCTTTTCCCGGCGCCGAATTGCATATAGGTAACTCACTCTATGGTGTTGGAGTATTCGGGGGACAGACGTTTGAATAGTAGTCCCATTATGGTTGGGGTTTTTGTCCTCTTCAGGGAGGGAAGTTTTGTGTTTTAAGGATTTCATACTTCTTCGTGGCCTATTGATAATTTTCCAAATACAAGCTACACTAGATTAAGGACAATGTCATTTGATTAATTGATTTCTTAGGTTCTTGATGTATACATGTCGATATTTTTTTATTGTCTGGCTCCTCAGTTTTGCGAATGGCTCAACATTTCAAGTAAACCGTAAGAACCAAAGAGCTTCATGTTTCTAATTTGGGGCCTCGTCTCTCAATGTCAGAACCAAAAGGAAATTCAATAATATTACTTTTCTTTCTCAAGATCAACTGAAAATTGAAATTTCGCGAGTGCTCATAACAATAGCTGAATACGTAGCGATTAAATCTTGATCTATGGCTGTTAATTAAATCTTGCTTTGGTGGTGCTGGCTCCCAGACAACGTTGTCGGGGTGTACAACAGGTTGCAGTTCTGCAATGGCATTACCTGCTTCACCCCTTTCAAGGACTTGTGCAAGCAAGGGTGACCAATGCTTGTAAGACTCTTTCCACTAATGGGCTTCGCAACCCAGCGCTTGTGAGCCTTTGGTAAAAAAACTGATCTCACTTGACCAGCGTGCTCACCTGACTGCCTGGGGTCTGTCTGAGTTTACATTGTAGTTCAAAGCAGAAAGTTGTGTTCTAGCAACCATTCCTCCGTAGGGAATGGAGAGTGCTCTTTTTGGAACAATACTTCAACATTATGGAGTGGTACACCTCTAGTCTGTCGGTGGCGATTCTGTTCATTTTCATTTTATTTCTTTCAAGTTACTGGAGACATAGTTTGAATCTCTCAATTTCCATGGAATTGCAAGAGGGGGTTTCGGAAACTTGGAGTACACTGAATGCTATCACTTTGCCGGTATCATTATCCATTAGTAGCTTTTTTTTTTTAGAAAAGTGTCCAAATATTTTCCTTCCTATTTATCTTTAGCGGTTGGCAACAAAATTACACTAAAGAAATTGAACTACTTTGGGAAAGTTTTTCTTAATTGGCAACAAAGTTAAAACATTCTTTAGTCTCCATTGGGAAAAAAATCCTTGACACTGCCCCTCAGTTAAACTACACAGTGCAAATGGTATCCAAAAGAACAATGAACCAAGTTATGATAAGAATTTCTGGGACCATTAATGGTGTTGTACCCTTTTCAGAGTTGGCAGTTCTTGTACGGCACACAGATCTTGTTTGCAGTACTAATGACCGGCGTTCTCTAAAATCGGTCAATTCACAGACAACCGACTGAGGACTCTTCGTGCGTATTATTTTGTCGTAATCTTTCTCCTGGCGCGGTAATGATGATTGCTAATCAAGACGTTTGCAGGTTTTAAGTCCCGTTGCGCAAAATTATTCTCGTGCAAATAAAACAATCCACAAGAAATATCGGACTTGATCAATTTAATCAAATTAACAATCAAAAAGCTCAGATTTTCCTCCAAGAGACACAAAAGTATCAATCTGAGCTTTTTGATTGGTTAATTTGGTTTTGATCAAATTCCAATAATCGATCACTCGAGTCCTGATCATATGATAACGACAAAAATGAGCGAAGCTTGAAAATCGAGCAGGATTTCGAGGTTGCAGAGCCATCCAACTGCGATGGTTTTTGGTAAGATGCTAGCAAAACGTTTGATTTTTCACGTGCCCAAGGTGGGGAGGCCAGCGACCTTTGAAAGTGGGAGAAATTCGGCTAAATTCTGAAGGCGCTCAGCAGTGAGCGGTCTTGGTAGCTGCACGCCTTGTCTATTTAAGCAAGGTCAACGGCAACGAAAACGTCACTCTAAAATATAACTTAGCGCTATCGCAAGTATTTTGCAATTATTCCGTCTTGTTCGCGATGTACAGTAGGGGCGAACTATCCTGAAACTGGATGGTAACGGACGCTTTTAATTTGAAGTAAAAAGAGCAAATGAATGGTTCATTGTTACATGCTCACGTTGTCGCCAAAACCTAAAATTTGGAAACTTCACGTTTTTGTTTTGTGGATGATGATGATCATGATTATCATTGTCATTATTATTATTATTATTATTATTATTATTATTATTATTATTATTATTATTACTATTACTATTATTATTATTATTAAAAATATAATCCCTTTATTAACATATTCCAAGCAAATTGCTATTTACAAGTAAGAAGTAAAACAAAAAAAAACTATTAAAACCTATTTACAATTCATTTCCATTAAAACAGAGACTAGTATGAAGCACAATAAACTTACGAAGATATTCTTTTTTGTAGTAAGAAAAATTCATGTCATGATAGCATTCTGACTAAAAAAAAATTGGAAATAAAGATAAGCTCCTTATTATTATAATTATAATTATTATCATTATTATTATTATTATTATTATTATTATTATATTAAATCGACCCGTAAACTGACGCTGAGAATTTGGTAGGTTCGGCCTCCAGTCGTGATTGTCTCGATGCGCAATCTGGATACAAATTTAAGTCTTGTTTCGGTATCAGTTTTGGGTTTGTTTCGCTGCTTCGTGCGTTAGTATTGCCTTCATTTATCGATGTTTAACAATTATGTGAAAGATTAACAAGATTGCATTTATTGATTCAGGAAAAAAAAATGCTCTGGTGGCCTGGTCAATTCCGAGCCCCCTCATCCCCCCTTCCTAACATTTTCTCCGGTCGTTTTTTCCACTTTTTCTACCAATGATGGTGCAATTGCTAAATACATCAGCACGAGAACGGGGTATTTTCAGAATCAACGATTTATTTCTAATTTTAATAGTACCACATACCGCGCAGCCCCAAACATCCAAAAATACTGTAAATCATAAATGAGTCGACAACGTCAAACATGCTGAGACCCACAGCCACAAACTCACCTGCGTCAACAGGTGCAAAAACAAAAAAAACACATTCTTTGTCATACACTTTCGTTACTCTTTTATTGCACTGTTCCAGAAGCTTCTTAATGGGGTCACTTGCTCGTAAATATGAGCTGTCCTCACCCTTGTGAGGCAGTCATTAGGTTGTTTTGGTTTTTTAGGAGAAATACAGCAATTTGACATCTAGAAATCGAGCCAGTTTAGATTTTACCAACCATTCTCTTCGTCCAAGAAAATCTTCCATTCCTGTGATGCAATCAATAAAAAGTTATTTTAGAAATAGGTAATTATAAAATTGTTTACAATACAAACAGACGTCCACAAGATCCAAATACCTGGTATTTATTGTGCTCGGCCATCACTGAGGAACAGTTGTACCCGCTGGTGATGGAGGGAATGTGGGTGACGCCGTGGTGTTTCCTGATGATGAAATTAAAATGCATTCGTAACTCTTATTATTATTATTATTATTTCTTAATTTATCCCTTTCATACTAATTAGTCTCTTTTCTTAGCTTAAATAGTTTGGTCTTTTTTTTTCTTTTTTGTTTTGTTGTGTGTGTTTTTATTGTGTTCTCGCCTTCATCCTTAATTATTTATGTTATATCTCGCTTTGTTACACTACGAATTGTACAACTTCATTTTATTCCTTATTGTACAACTGACGATGGATGATGTTTCATCCGAAACATGTCTTGATTAAATATGAACTTCAAAAACATCGTTAGGTTCATCAAAGCGATATCTTACTTCTTGCTGCTACGAAGCCTTGGTATTATTATTATTATTATTATTATTATTATTATTATTATTATTATTATTATTATTTCTTAATTTATCCCTTTCATACTAATTAGTCTCTTTTCTTAGCCTAAATAGTTTGGTCTTTTTTTTTCTTTTTTGTTTTGTTGTGTGTGTTTTTATTGTGTTCTCGCCTTCATCCTTAATTATTTATGTTATATCTCGCTTTGTTACACTACTAATTGTACAACTTCATTTTATTCCTTATTGTACAACTGACGATGGATGATGTTTCATCCGAAACATGTCTTGATTAAATATGAACTTCAAAAACATCGTTAGGTTCATCGAAGCGATATCTTACTTCTTGCTGCTACGAAGCCTTGGTATTATTATTATTATTATTATTATTATTATTATTATTATTATTATTATTATTATTATTTTATTTTTTTTTTTTTTAATTTATCCCTTTCATACTAATTAGTCTCTTTTCTTAGCCTAAATAGTTTGGTCTTTTTTTTTCTTTTTTGTTTTGTTGTGTGTGTTTTTATTGTGTTCTCGCCTTCATCCTTAATTATTTATGTTATATCTCGCTTTGTTACACTACTAATTGTACAACTTCATTTTATTCCTTATTGTACAACTGACGATGGATGATGTTTCATCCGAAACATGTCTTGATTAAATATGAACTTCAAAAACATCGTTAGGTTCATCAAAGCGATATCTTACTTCTTGCTGCTACGAAGCCTTGGTATTATTATTATTATTATTATTATTATTCTTCTTCTTCTTCTTCTTCTTCTTCTTCTTCTTCTTATTATTATTATTATTATTATTATTATTATTATTATTATTATTATTATAGCAGTACAAACGTTTGGATGCTGGTAGATAAAGCAAAATATGGCGTATCACGTAACCTATCTGCATAACAGGCAAAATAAATTTACAAATTCTACATTATTAACACTAGGAAACAAAAATTAAATTAAAATCAAAAAGAAAAGGTGTATGTGGCAATTAGATGTCCCTTTAAAATAGCTAAAAGTTATTGTATTAGTAAGATGTTTTATTTTAAATGTACTGATAATATTAAGTGTGCAGCTCATAACAGCTTTCTGCATTCTCATCAGAATTTCTTTGTCTTGTTCCAACAATATTTATCATCTCAACTTCTAGCTCCTTGGACCAGCCTCCAAGTACATTCATGATGAAATTCAATTGTATGATCTTGTATCCTTGGTGTTGTCTTGACAGCTCCAGTAGTAGAGGTCCATACTTCTCCGTCTTTTCTGTTTCTTTTGCAATTTTGTTTGTTTTGCAATTATCTAAACACGGACAGCTAATCTCAACCATGAGTACTTTCTTGCTCTTGTGATCAACAAAGCGCGCATCCACCAGATTAGAACGTACAAAAGTGTGATCAGCATATGCCGGTACGTGCCCAAATGCTTCTGCGTCAGATGACGTGGAGAGTGGTCCAGGCGTCACTTCAAAGAACCATGGAGGAACTTTATCAGCAAGCTTGAGATCCCTAATCATCTCAAAGAAAAGAACCTTCAGTGCCCAATTGTGTATTTATAAGTATTTTGACTATGCTGGGCATGGACAACCAGCAAGTACATGGGACACACTTTCAATGGCTTTACCACACATTTTACATGCGTTGTTGTTCTTATCTACAGTTCCAGTCTTAAAAGCCGAGTAGACTTTAGTTGGAGTGAGCTGTTCGTACAACTCCAAAATACCTGCAGTGGGTAGGAGCGCACGTCCTATTACTCAGCCATGCAAAACAGCCTTCGTGAATCAATAGATCATCCTGCCATCTCGATCTCAGTAGGTTTCCTTGCAAAGTTGATCTTCGACCTTCTTCGCAAACTTTTCATTTACCGCCTTCTTGAGATGTTTCTTAATCTGCTGTCCCTTGATCTTCATGATGGTCTGCATGATGGTTCTGAGTTATTCAACTTCAGAGTTATCCCTAGTTCCTCAGCAAACGTGTTTGCGTCTTTAATGAGTGAGGAAAATCCCTTTTCTGCCGATCTTTCCTCAAATTGGTGGACAGTTCTCATCACGGCGTCTGAATTCTCATGTAACTTGACAGCCGCTTTTATCTTGATCAACTTATACTCGTGTTCAATAAACCGTTAACCTAGACCACCTTTCTGTGTTGGGAGATATAACACGGCCGCAGAGCTTTCCTCCGTTTTCACTGATGATCTTTCTTCTCTGTCTATATTCCTTAGTTGTGCTAGGGTATGTCACGGGTAAAGCAAACTGGTTGGTTGCGATAACGCGATTACAATCCGACAGTGGGCTTGTCCAGATTACTGACAACCTTTTCAAGTACACCTTCGTCGCTTATTATATTATTATTATTATTATTATTATTATTATTATTATTATTATTATTATTATTATTATTATTATTATTATTGTTATTAGTTAAAAGACTCCATCACTGAGGTTTAGGGGACTTTGGGGGTTAGGCCATTGATAAAACAACGTACCTGAATTGTCCTGCTGCATGCTCAAACCTAAAAAATTGTCAGTTAAGTATTATTGTCATTATCAATCAAACCAACTGTGGGTTTGTTAGTCAACATAACTTAATATTCATTCCTCGCTCACTATCTAAAATCGGCGTGACAAATTTCCGTTGGAATAAAAGGGTTAGCTTACTAAGAATGGCATCAACCGTGAAATCTACGAAAGGGAAATTAGCATCGGCGTGCCTCGTTGCTTAAAACTAGTGGTCACATTTCCTGGGTCAAAGAGGACAAAATTGCTGAAATGTACCATCCCAGTAATCCAAAACGGCAAACCAAATGGGGTCCCTCAGTTTTCAATGGCGAATTAAGCAAAAAGAATGAGGATTTTTCGGCAATTTTCCTCTGTTCCAAATCTCGTTCCTTCTCACCAGGTTCGCAATGAGATTTCTGATTTTTCTGTATGCTGTTTGCTTTCTCAAATTATTGGAATACACTTTATCTACTTTATCTGAAAGTGAATATTTGCTAAATTCTGAATTCGTAAAGGTTCTGTGTCATTGAATGTTGTCGTTTTCATTTTTTTTTCTTTACGCCCCTTTTTAAGCTAAAACAATTCAATTAAGTAAAGCTATGGTCCTCGCAGTTATGGACGCAATTTTAGGAATTGCGTAGAGAAGCCTGAAAAATTCAGGACTTCAACGGGGTTTGAACCCACAAATGACCAGCTCCCAAAGTCAATGGTTTCATAGCTCAGTTGGTTAGAGAGTCGCACCAGTATCGCGATGTCACGGGTTCAAACCCCGTTGTGATGTCCTGAATTTTTCAGGCTTCTCTATGCAATTGCCAAAATGGCGTCCATGACTGCGAGGATCATATTTTTACTCGATTTCATATCCGCAGTCCAGTATATGATTCATTTCATATATCATCTCGCTCATTAATTTAGAACAATTCAAATCAGCCGCGAGGCCATTGCCAGTTTATTCCATGCAGTGAACTCAGATTGAATATTAAAAGTTAGAGACTGTTTAGTTCGTGTTTTGTTCACAAATACACGCATGCTTATCTTACAAGTCAACTCAGCTTCGCTGCGTGCAGTGTTAAAAATTTCTCGTTCATTGAAAGAGAAAGGTCATAATCCCCCTCTCCTCATCCGGGGGAGAACCATTGACAGGTGCATAAACAAAACACTCACAACAGTCTCTAACCCGTAAATGACATTTTTTTTGTCACGCCTTTAGTTTTTCAGTAACAATTACAATAAAAAGCTACAAATATGTAAAACAGTCCTAGCTAGTTATAAGAAGCGCTCAATAATAAATCATAGTCTTATGATAATATAAATTTCTCCCAAACATGAATCTTCAAAGCAATTTTAAACTTCAATGAACTATTTATATCTGTTAAAGTCTGCGGTAATTCATTCCAAAGCTAAGTGGCTTCGTGTACAAAACACCGCTGGCCGGTTGCTGTTCTGAATAGCTGTACATCGAACTTCTTTCTGTGTCTAGTATTAAGAGAGTAGACATCAGCCCTGACAATCTATTTGCTGCGCAGATTCGCTGGGCCTAGCACGTGCGAAAATTTAAATGCGATTATAGCGTCTCTAAGCTTAAGTTTACTATAGGGCTAATTTGGTCAAAATTTCGTGCCCTAGTGGTAACCCTAGCTTCAAAGGTTTGCACTTTCTGAAGCCGAGCAATATTTTTCTTTGTTGTGCCGGCCCAAACTGACAAACAGTAAAACAATTAATTAATTTATGGTGGTAATTA
>NC_090891.1:4900135-4932635 GCF_036669925.1 Montipora capricornis | reverse complement strand
GTTTGGGAATAATCGGAGTACTGCTGTTACGTCATGCAGTGTTGTAGCGTCAATCGTTCTAAAGAGAATGTCTCTTCAAACTGATTTGAGTCACCTTACCTTAAACTGCTATTGTATACCGTCCTTCGGGGGTTGTTTTTTGAGTTCTCTGTGTTTGCTCCGCTCCTAAAACGGCCCTCGTTAAATCAGTGGTTAATACGGAGCTATCCTTTTTCTTTTTTTTCCTTCCCCTGGTAATTTCCTCGGAATCTTGCAGAAATGTCTCCTGTTTCGCGCTTTTGATTTTTGAACTTTGAACGGGCCACATTTGTGGGAGGCATGTGTTCTCACCACTGCTTCGTCCCCGCGTCTTACAACTTTTTTGTTGTTGTTGCTGTTGTTTTCTAGTTCTCGAGCACACTTTTTCATTGTCTGTACACAGTCTTATTTCCCACAAATTATGCAATCCACTCTCATTTACGTTCTCTATTTTGTGCGCTCGCAGGCCACCATGTTAAGGGTGGAACGACCCGATCATGACTGTGGACGTATTGTTTTGCGATACATCCGTAGAGCCACCAATCTGATGGGGTGCAGGGATGGCGCAGTGGTGAGAGCACTCGCCTCTTACCAATGTGGCCCGGGTTCGATTCCCAGATCCGGCCTTATATGTGGGTTGAATTTGTTGGTTCTCTACTCTGCACCGAGAGGTTTTCCCAGGGTACTCCGAATTCCCCTCTCCTCAAAAACCAACATTTGACTTGATTTGTGTTAATTGTTAATTTCAATTTACAGTGTCTCCAATTAGTGCTTCAGCGCTAGAACGACTAGACACTTAAATAAAGTTCCTTCCCTTTCCTTTCTAAACAAACTTCTGTAGGTTGACTTACTAAGTCCTTCTCCACAATTCCCGACATTCATCCAAGACGGTGAGCTGCCAATTGTCAAAGGTATTACTGAAACAGTGACGTGAAGAACTCATTATTAAATTTATGCCAAATACTAGTAATATTATATATATATATATTAATTCGCACACTAATGAATTAATTAGCTACTTATCTAATTTGTATATAAGAAGGTATGGTGTTAGTTGAATAAAGTTTTGTCTGACGAGCGCTTAGGCGCGAAACTCAGAGTAACAGAGAATCGATGCGTCCTCTTTAATCCTTCAAATTATGTATACTTAGCTGTGCTACCACAGCATTGAGCACTTTAGGCCAAGGTTGACTCGACCTCCACAAAAAAAAAAAAAAATTGTTTCGTAGGACCATGTCCCACTCTTCAGGATCGTACAATGATTACTATCTCTACAGGATTACTGTTTTTACATGATGATTTTTATCCTGACACCCATGCGCGTAATTGTAAATTACGATTTTAATTACAATTTCTTTAAGAGGAATTTGTTTGCATGCCGACAGCGGCTTGCTAATTCTGATCGTTTGTTGAGCGTGGCGAGCTCCGGGTGACAAATTATAAAATACTTCTCGAGTGTACGTAATGTGGTGCACAGGTTAATTTGGGAACAGAAATCAGCACAACTAAGGAATTAAGTGAAAATGTGGCTCAGCCAGGAATTGAACCTGGGTCTCCAGATTACCGGTCGGATGCCTTAACCACTCAGCCACTGAACCAACCACACAAATTACTGTACAACACATACACAATTTTGGCCTTCAGATGGTCAGGTCCGAGGACACAATTTCACACATTCTCTGCAATCAGGATCACGTCACTACTCCCCGGTCGATCGGTGATGCACGGCCATATCCCCCTGTAAATTAACTAAGTACAGTGAGGTAGGGAGGGGATATATTAGCAACTGATTGCCTTAATTACTTAGGATCACCAGCCTATTCCCGTTTGGATGGCGATTCATTAGGCATTTCTGAGAAATACAACAGACAAGGTTAATTTGGAAACAGAAATCAGCACAACTAAGGAATTAAGTGAAAATGTGGCTCAGCCAGGTCCAATTCTTGTTTAGGGCTAATTAGGCCTAAGGTTAGCTTTTATGCATGTTTAGGATACTTTTTGTATTTCTGTATTTCTGAATTCAGGATTTAGTCCTTCCAAAATCTTCAGTTTGCAAAGGATTTTGGAGGTTATTCAAAAAAAAAAAGGAAAAAAAAAAAACATCCCGTTACGCGGTTTCTCGTTACGCCGTTACACGTTTTACTAAAAACCTGCCAAAATTGAATTTTTAAGGATCTAGTTTCCCAGGGCCCGGAAAGACATTTTCAAAAATCCAGGGGCCCGTTTCTCGAAAGTCCCGAAAAGCCATTTGAGAAATTGCTGAGCTCGTCTGAGTTGAGAAAGTGTTTACCTCTTGCTTTTTGAAATATATTGCAGCGCAATAAAAATGTGTAGAACTAGACCAGGACCCAGACGTAACAACTTTGAACACATGGGTACAGCTCATGAAGGATGTGGTAAAGAGTAATATGATATATGTCTATTGGAGAAATAGTACCGACTTGTTTTGCAGGATTCAATTGCAGCAAATGGGATCACCTGCACATATACATGCATTATTTTGGTTGTCTAGTCGCATATCGGAGCCCCCTGTTTCTGTTATATCACACTGACTGGTGCATAAAGGAAATTTCAGGCTGCCAATTTCAAACAGTCGCGGTAACCTTCATATCTACGAGTAACGACAGTGCCTCTTTGATTATCTTTCACATGTGAGAATACAGGTGTCCTCTTGGTAGCCAACACGATTAGCCAATAAAACGCGAGTTTCACCTTTATTGTAAGATACTTTTGTGCTGTATTATAATTCGTCTTTACTACATTAACAATCTTATTGCACAATTTGACATTATCATGATTTGTTTTTCATAACTTTAATATTTTGTTTCATATTACACAACATGCGTGTTTTTAGTAGTTGGTGACCACTTAGTTTTCGCCATTTCGAAAATGAATAAAACAAGTTTTCTTGATCTGGAAATTTCATCAACCTCTGTATCATAAACAGAATATTACATTGCCGCTTAGGGATAAAATTTTATCTTCTCGCACCTTTGTTGCCTTTGGCACGGAAAAAGGGCTTGGCTGTTCATAAATTCCTCTTCTTCAATTAATCCTTGTATTTTTTTTCTACGAATTCAAACAGCCTCATAGAATTTACTTGGTATTTGCAAGTCAGATTAAAATGTCCAACTTTGTTTAATTGCGCCCGCTAGTTTCGCCTTTTGTCAAACAGAAAAGACTACCGTTGGCATTTTACTGCAGGGGAAAAGTTTCGCTCTCCAATAAACCGAACGATATACAAAAACAAGTTTTAAAATCATAAATATTCTTGCTCTTTCGCCATTTCAACGTAATCAAAAACATAAAACAAACAGCGGTTACAAACATAATGATAAAGCGCACTTTACTTTTGACTTGACGTTTCATATGCTACAACATACACTTCAGAAGTGACGATTGAACAAATTCAAATATGATATATATATAAAATTAAGAAGACTGGTAACTAGAGAAAATAAGAAAAAAGTAGTAAGATAAATAGTATGAGCATTTTAAAACCCCATTTGCACGCGCCAAAAAATCGGCACGGCACGGCACATATTTGGCACCTTGCCCAAACTATTTCGGCACGGCACTACCATTTACACGACCACATCCAGAAAATGGAGGATAAACAGCAAGCAATCATTTTACATCGCACGTTAAGCGTAAAATGTGCCTTACATCAAAACGGATTAGCAATTGCTATTTTGCGGGCAAGTCTATTGTGAGATCTGTTTCTAATAAAAATAAAGTTGAAGTGAAGGTGAAGTTAAAAACGTTAGTAGTCTATTGAGGGAGGAAAGTCTCGGCACTCCAAATATTTTGGGCACTGGTGCCACATTTCATTTAGGACCGCTATGTTTACACGAAAAATGTGCCCTGCGGTGTTTAAAACTTAATCAAAAACATAAAACAAACAGCGGTTACAAACATAAAATGGGACCATTTTCAAGTTTTGGCAAATGGTAGCTCTGATTTTCATTGTAAAATGAAGGAAACTTTATTAATACGCGACCTTAAACCAACATAAAATGGGACCATTTTCAAGTTTTGGCAAATGGTAGCTCTGATTTTCATTGTAAAATGAAGGAAACTTTATTAATACGCGACCTTAAACCAACGTTAAACAAAAACGTTGGCAGAGAAAATTTGTGGATTTATTAAACGGTCAGTTTTCACCGCTATCTAATTATATAAAAATTTGCATTCTAACGAGATAAAACATTTTTTCTTTCTGGAGTTCAGCAGACCCCAGGTTCAAGTTTACCAATTACTGACCAATATTTGAGATGACGTACCAGAGAGAATAGTCCCATAAATGAACAGGAGGCTGGACAAAGCTGCCTTCTCCATCCTCTTTAATACCCAAGGCTTGATTTCTGCTGAAGTTAATTGAGGTTTGACCCCATGCACGCTTAATCTTCTGAATGGAAATTTCTCGAGTTTTAATCTTCTATACATGGTTTGCAACCAATGCAATCTCTAGAGACACAGATAACAATGCTACAATGCGAACAAAAGGAGCTAATGAGAGATCTTTTGTTTTCGTCCACCAACATGGCGGCGATGACGTCACGTGAAAACCACTCATTGATCTTTCGTATGTTTGACCCCTAAGGGTCGGTTATTGAGAAAGGCCAAGGAAAACAAAGAGAGATCAACAAGGTCAAGAAACGTTCTTTCGTTCTCACGTCACATGCTGTTTACGCGGCGGAATTTGAACTTACGATGAATTTAGAGGGCTCGTGAGTGGTCTTAGCTTTGGTCATAGAAAAGTCTGTATGCACCAAAATTTTACTAATTAGTAATAGCGTAACAGCACATGCTGTCATTGATAAGGCAATCGGTGGGTTATTGGGCTATTAAAACAATGAGCCCTTTAGCTCTGTGTTGGCAGATTTGAATAACAAAAGAAATTGGACGTCAATGTTTGTCAATAGTGAACACCACCAAGACCTCATCTCCTGACACCCCTAAATAAATTTTCTTTATCATCTTTACATGTTGCATTCGTCATAATTTTCCATACAACATGGTTATTATAGAGCTGCCTGATTAACTGGAATTTTAAATTTGAATACATTTGAAGGCCGCCTATAAAGGCCGAGACACACTAGGCGTCAAGTCGCAGCGACAGGTCTCTGCAACAAGTCGCTTCTTGTGTACTATACTTGCAAAACAAGCCGCTGCGACACGACGCCTGTTCGGTGCACACGCAATGATCTCGTATGAGGGGGAATGTGAACTAGTTTTCTAATTCAGTATGGCGGACCGTATGACGTTCTCCCGATCGCAGCGACAAAATTTTGCCGCAGCCGGTCAAAATGAGTTTCACAACATGAACCGCGTCACATGAGGCGAATTGTTGCGGCGACTTGTTCCCGCGACGTGTCAGAGCGACTTATCGCCTGGTGTTTTCCGGCCTTAAATCCCAGCCAAGGCGTTATGACAACTCGTGCTCCATTAAACTAAAGATATTGAGTTACTCTCTCGTCTTTACCCTTGGCTTTTAAGGCCCCAACCCGATTTTGTGTTTGCGTGTTTTCTTTGCTTTTTCTTCACTTTAACTTTATGCGTTCCATTGTCCGCTTGAATGGTTCCTCCCGCAAAGTTGATCCCTATTAATACCCCAATGCCATTTCTGTTGTTCAGGTTGGTGTTCTTTGAGGAGCCACATTTAATTAATAAGGTGTCTATTTGTACGGGACCCGTACACCGGCTTCATCATATTTTTTGTTCTCACGGGAGTCTTCTTAGAATGATACAAGTTCAATAACACTCGGAAACTCCTACCTCGTCTTTAATTCTTTAATATACGGGTTCAGCTATCAAACAACTGTATTTGATACCTGTTAAATAATTTCACGAAATACCTCCGTTCGATGTCATCGGTCATCTGATCTATCTTGTGTTTTCTCGCATTTAAGTCTAAGCACCCTTTTCAAATAGCACTGATGAACAGTATTTAAGTCTAAGCACCCATTTTAAAATGGTTAGCTTACAATAACTGTGTTGCTATGTCGTTTATGATCATTCTCCCGTATGCATAGCAAATATAGATCGGTGTACGGGTCCCGTACGAATAGCCACTAAGGGGCTGTGTCCCGAATTTTAGCCAAATTCAGGAACTGGAAACTGGCATTTAAGGACTGGTTTGAATAAAACGGCAAAATACAATAGGAGACAGGGATGGGCAAAATTTCAGAAGATTAAAATGACATTGCATTGCAATTAGAGTTCTTGAAAACTGTTCTGGCTAACAGTTTTTCAAAATGTTTCTCTGTTATTTTCAACTTGGTTAAATCATGTACGCTCAACAAACATTTTGTTGTTTGGAAGCTTTGATTGGTGAGTTGTTTCAAAGCAATTTCTGGTTTAACTTTGAGACGTAATGAAACTCCACTGCTGTGACACAGCCATTGAAAGATAAAATTTTCTTGTAGAAGAGAGACCCTGGGAACCAGGTGTGCTCACGCATTCTTCTTGAGCGCTCTCACGTAATCCACCAAGTCCATCCCCAGGGATGAAATCATTAATTTAGCTTAAAGATACGACCAGTTTTCCCTTCATTGTAAATACAGAAAGAGAGAAAGAGCAATAAATGATTCCAAGAGAGGATAATGGCGACTTTAATGTAGTCATACGCTGACATCGTTTACAATGCAAGATAACAAAAAAGGAAAATAATGAAGTTAGCCTTGACGCGTTTTTTGCGGAGCAAACCGGTTGAGCTTACACAGGCTTCGGTAGGGTTTCTCTTAAAATCGCTGGGCATATTTCCGGCTGGAGTGTAGCGTGCTACAGTGAGGTGGCCAAGATGGACGTATTTACTGTTATTTAGTCCATCTATAGATAACCTTGTACTTGTAGTATGTCCTCAGTTCTCCCCGCCTCGATTAGTTTATAAGCTATTTGCGGGGGGAAAGAAATGTAATTATTTATTTCTAATTTTCAATAAATTTTGTCGTTTTGTCGTTTTGTCCTTGAAGAATGTGTCTTTACTCATAGCACTTGCCATGCCAAGGTCGGTAGTTTCTTTCCATACGATTTGGGTGAAATGTAAAATTGCACCCGTTCCCCTAGCAGTGTCAAAGTTATAGTTTGCAATTTCACTGTACCAATCCGATACCATTTCACGGCACTGTGTGCAAGTGGGTGGGTCTGTCTTGTACCCTTGGCATTTTTTCGGTGGCGCAGCAATGTTCTCGCCAGCCCCATTTCTATGTTTTTCATGTTCTGGTGCATCTGAAGTTGTAAAAAAAACTAAATAAATCAGTAAAGGAATAAAGAGGGTAGTGACAATTCATAGATTTTTTTGTCTTCTCGACGTTGGATCTATTTTAAAGAATTCAAGTTCCTTTACTCGGAGTGTTTATAATCTGATATTCGCGTCAAATTCACGAGTCACGGTCCAACTAACGAAACGTCTAAATTCTGGTGAAACATCCGTAACCGGATCAATCTATTTTTCTAATCCAAGGAATGGATCAATATTCTCAACGGTTGCGAATACAAGAAATGCAACATGCCTTCCAAGATAAATGAGTCATCTAGGATGTCAACTCAAAGCGTCTAAATCAATTAATTCGTCTCGACTCCAAAAGGACAAGCAATTCATCCCAGATTCAACCAATCCAAAAGTCCAGCAGAACAGGGTTTGGAAAGACCTTGCTGATATTGCTTACTTTTTTTAGCGAGGATGTTTGCCAATCTCTGAGCGTCCACTGCGAGTTGTTTGTTCCATTTCAGGGGTGGAACTCCGTGCTTGGCCCGATATTCATTGTGGGCTTTCAAGCAATCCTCTTCAAATCCTGTCATTCCTGTAAAGTTAGGAATAATGAAAAGAAAGAAAGAAAGAAAACAAATGAAACTGTAGAACGTAAGGGGATGGTAACAAACGCATCTGCGTGGTACCATTTGTAAGCCAGGGTGTTGATAAAAAAAGAATTATGTTACTCTGAGTTCAGTTGTTTTCTGGTCAAAATTGTCTAGTAGGAAATAGCTTTTCCTTTTAAATGTTTTTGAATAAAGGAAGACAAATTAATAAGGCGAGGGAGATGCACCTTTGCTAGAAGACCCTTGCTCAGTGAATTTTGTTTTTCCAGTCTTTGAAATTCGCATAACCGTGACGGTGGATACGATGATCAGCCCACTTCTCCGAGGGTCCTTAGCCTATTTAATTCTAATAAAACGAGAACAAGAACTCAGGCATTAACCTCCATGTATGACTTCTTTAGTTTCAGAGGGGCTTATAGTTATTATGCCTCTTACACCTGTAATGATTTTGAACTGTTGCCCATTTAGAGCATGTCGTCACCGAGCTACAGTAGATCCGAACAAGTACATGTATTTAGCTCTCTCTTTGGAACAACTTGCCCTTTGATAGCTGTTTCAGACCTTCTTATAGCCTAGCTTTATTATTACGATAGTTAATTTCAGTAAATGTCAGCCGATGTCATCTATCTATAGGCTCATTTTTCTTTTGGATATTTAGTTGTTAATTCTGCATTTCGCCTCTCGCTAAGGTATCGAATAATCTGATGAAATAAAACCTCCAGCTTCTATTGGCCCTCCCGTGGCACTCACCTAGTACACTCTCAGTTGGTGGTGCTGAGTTTTTGTTTGTAACTCCAGATAGTGCAGCTCCACCTGTTTAGCAAATAGTGAAATTTAATATACTTTACCAACCATCAAGGTTATATCTGATAGATTGGGTCTCTAAAGAAACAAGAAACTGTGCTTTTGTATCGGTGACTGTTTAAAATATGTCGGCTTTTCAATATACCCGGGCTTACCGTGCGGGTCTAGGTAAAGACTTGTTTCCATATCTCAAAGTGCCCTTGGACGTGAGGGGCCTGGGGTGGCGGTTGGGGGTGAAAGGTACAATAGTTGAAACAACCTAAATCTTTACAAAAATGCTAACCTTAGGCCTAAACAATATGCTTTATATAATGTTTAGACCTAAGGTTAGCATTTTTGCATGGGTTTGGGTTGTTTGTTGTTCCAGGCCCTCCACGTCCAAGGGCACTTTGAGATATGGAAACAAGTCTTTACCGCGGGTCAAGGCCATTTCCGAGCTCATGTTTGTCTCGTTTTCGAAGTGAGTCTTAGGGCTCAACTATTGAAAGGGACATGAGTTTCATTTTCATGAGAATACACAACTCATTTCCATTTGAATGGTTGTACACCAAGGCTCGCTTTGAAACTGAGGTATGCAGCAACTCGAGAATGGGTGATTTGTATGGGTAATCACATGATTTCTTAAGCAATTTGAAATAAATAAGAACGAGTAATTTTCAAAGACGACCAAAATTGCACGAACCCGTAGGGCGAGTGTAACTTGTAGTCTTTGAAAAAAATTGCAAGTGCTTATATATTCCAAATTGCAAGGCGAAAAAAATCGGGTGATTACTTCTTAATAATATACATGAAAAAATTCGAGATGGTTAAGCGGAAGAAACGCATAAAATTTGCGCCATAAATTGCGCCATCCAGGGCGTGCGCTTGATTTGAAAACAAAAGATTTGATAGTTTCTAACCAAAGCCTGTTGTTCAGAATTTTGATGTGTAATTTGCACTGGTATTACACCTTTTGCACTGTGTTAAATTTGAACTGCACTGCTCTCAGCCTATCAGAATCGAATAATTTTTTCATGTATATCATTAATTGATAAATATGATAATTTATGAATAATACCCGTGAAGCCGCGTGGCGTATGTCGTTGACCATGTTCTCTCTAACTTAAAATGGCCGCGCTCCGATTTATTAAAGTTGTGTTTACGAGTGATCCTTGTCTGTTTCTTCACTCCCCACGCAACTCCATCATTACACGTACCCGTCATCAACTCACTTCATGATAACAAATTTTTGTGCATTAAAAATGCAGGCTCTCGTATTAACGACTCCTCATTACAAGAGCAGATAGAAAATGGTACGATCCATAATAAAAACAAAATGTAACAAAATATATGGACAACTGAGTATTAGGCAATGCGGCCCAGTGGTTAGGGCTCTTGCCCTTCAGTTTTAGACCCGCTCTGAGTACTGCACTACACTACAAGAAATACACTTCTTAAGGTGATTCCTCAGTATTGCACTGCGCATCCTGTACTGCGCATATGGTGTGTCAGTATTTACAAATTGGTCAAATATATGCAAAATTCTCAAAACGCATGAGAGAAATTGTGAATGACCCATAATTCTTTGCGAATAAGCGCGCGCATCCCGAGAACATGGCGAATTTTGTTGATTCAATGTACGATAATCGAGATGGACAGGTACCGTAACGATGGTGTTTTACTCTCAAACGAGCACGGTGACCTAGGTTTTTTTATTGCATAATTTTGGTGTACAAATTATCCCCTTTAAATAACAAAGTTTAAAAAAATATATCGGAAGGAAAAAAAGATAGCTAAAAACGTACACAAAGTCCCATACACTGGGATGTCAATCTCGACCCCAGAGCTCTTCTCTTGACTGAGGGAGAGAGGAGCTCTGGGAAACCCTGAGACAAAATGTCTTCTCATTGGTTTTCGTGAAGAACGATCAAGAGCGTCTCCAATTGGTGCATACATGTTAGCACGAGGAGTGAGCAGGCACCGAAAGACTCAATTGGCCAATTTTTGGCTATAAGAACCCTACGGCGCATGTTCTCCAACATAGAGTTTCCCAGAGCCTTGGGTCGATCCGAGGTCTGGTGACGAGAATGCCAGGGATGTAAATTATGATATTGAAAACAACGACTCGAGAAACGTTTTGAGGCGACGTCGTTTTAAGTTGAGTGATTTTCCCATAAACTATATAAGACAGTGTTCCATATGCTCTAGACTTTCTACCTATCAGGTGTTTTTTCAAGTGTTACTTTCTCGCTTAGGTACCGCAAAATGCACCCTGAGCCGATGAAATAACGCGCGTGATTAGTATCGGTACAGGCATCAACGAGGTAAGATTGGCCCATTATCATCTCTTAATTAAGCACGGTCACTTATCTTTTTTATTGTAGTTCTCAAGACAGGGATTAGTAGGGAACATTCAGGGAAAGTTTCAAGAAAATCGTTCGACAACGTTTTTTTTACCTTATGGGATTTTCACGAAAAAGCCATGATATCAAATGTTGTATGTCAAACTGAAAACGCCTAAAAATGACAGGTTGACAGATTGTTTGTGTTAAATTTTGTCCAGTGGAGAGGAAAACTTTTTTTTTTTCAAATTGATGTTTATAGTTCTTTCCAAATAACCGGATCATCAGTGCCAAGTAAGGGTTGAAGAAACGGCAAATTTTAAGAACGAAACACTTACTTGTTTTAAGAGTCTTTCAGTGAGCCTTATGGCTGGAGATGCTGTTTAAAACTCTTATTTTTGATAAACAAAGGAGTTACTTGTTGAAGCAAGTTAGCGATTGACATTGTATTCGCAGATATACAGTTGATGTGGATCTGCTCAGCGTAATTCTACGTTATCACTCAAAGGCCATATCACAACAGCGGGGACTACTCTTCTCGACTGAGTGTGTGGGTTCTTCTTTCCTCAGAATTATTTACGAAAACGTGTTATGAGACGGTTTATAGTCCTTATCCGAGATGAAACAGCAAAGAAAGCACTTTCCCCTCAATTAAGAGGGACCTAATAAGAGCATATCTCTGAGAAAGTCAAGCAAAGTTCGAAATGATAAATTTTAACCCCCTTTCATTTTCTGTGTGGTTGTAGATTGTCTGGGGAATAAACAAAACAGCTAGTTTAGGGCCAGATGACGTGTCGCTGCCATGGTCACCGCAATCGCGAAAACGTTTCCTCAAAACTGATGTAATTTTTCTTTATCACAAGTCTTTCGTGATTATTCCATCTAGATCACGTCCTATAATGTGGGGAAATCATGGAAAAATAAATTTACACGAGCACTTTCAGATTAAAAATTTGCTGTTGCATGCTAACGTTGGGGGACAGCTATTCTTGGAGTTATTTTCATAGAGTTATGTCGTAGAGTTAGAGTTAAGTTTCCAAAATCCTGTATTCACGATTTTGGACTGCCAAAATCCTGAATTCAAGATTTTGGAATTCAAGATTTTAGACTTCCAAAATCTCAGCTTGAATTCAGGATTTTGGAAGTCCAAAATCATGAATTCCAAAATATTGAATTCAGGATTTTCGCAGTCCAAAATCTTGATTTCAGGATTTTGGCAGTCGTTAACTCTAACTCTAAGTCATAACTCTACTGAAATAACTCTATTTATAGTTAACCTCCTAACGTTGTTGTCAAATCCTCAAATTTGGTGATTTCACATGTCAAAATATCCGTGCTGCACGTGTAGCACGATCATTTTTCCTCTTTTAATCCATGATATCATTGTTTTGTGGGGTTGTTTTTGCCGCTGCTGTCGTCGTTTCCACACGTATCCAGATATTTTTAATCCAAAACGTTTTCTTTCTGGATTAAAAAAATATTTCCATCCACACGTAGCGTAATCAAGTCGAATTTGCCCGTCCACACGTATCCCAAACGTATCCGGATTCACTCTAGTGCTTAGACTCCTCAAGGAAACAGAGGTAACAGAGCAATCCATGCACCATGAAGCCCTCAATGCATCTTGAGAATTGATTTCACGGTAAGGAACTGGGCTCGATCTTGTTACGCCATCCGGACTAAAAAATATCCGGATTTGGTGTCCGCGCGGTTCCGGATTCATATCGGATTCATAAATATCCACTCTGGAGAGCGCATTCAAAAAGTTCCGGATTCGCCAGCGAATTCGCAAAATGCGTGTGGACGGAAGGCGTATCTGGAAAGAAAACGTTGCGGATTCAAAAATATCCGGATACTTGTGGACCTTAAGTTCCCTATAAAAAAAGTCCCTGAGTGGTAGTCCAGACGGAGTTTGAACCTTCGACCTCCTGATTGAAAGGTTAGTGCGCTATCAACTGAACCATCTAGAGGGCAGTCGGAGTTTGTAATTAACTTCTTACTAACCAAGCGCGAATATTGGCCCGAGGTCGTGGCAGTACGAACCGAGCACAGCGAGGTCCGTACAAAAACGACCGAGGGCCAATATTCCCCAGTACGGCTCGAGCTAGCTCGGTTAGTAAGTAGTTTATTATATGGCTTTTTAATTACTTTGTTTTTGCAAGCCCGTAATCGGCCAGTGGGCGTTACGGGAGAACAATGCCCTACAATTCAGTCACAATTAGCGAATCAGAGCGCGCGTTATATCGGCTACAAACACAAGCCATATAATAATGCCTCTTAATCCACATATGTAGTTAACAATTATTCCGTGAGCCAGCGTTGGATATGAGATGATAGATAGCCAACGAGGCGCGTAGCGCCGAGTTGGCTATAATCATCTCATATCCAACAAGCGCGAGTGAAATAATTGTTTTATTAAAAACGCCCCCAAAATATGGAAAACTAAACTACAATAAAAATAAAAAGGCCCAAAAAATCACGCATATGCTTGCCGTGTTTGTAGATCATGGTATAATGGCTCATAACCCATGATGGCTTAGCCAATCAAAACTCTCGAATTGCATTATCCAATGATCCATTTTTTAATAATGAAAGATATCCCTAACAAAATTAAGTTCCCTTGGACGCTTTTCTTGCTTGCTTTCCTACCGTTAAGAACTTCACAAATGAAAGGCCTCTGCATCCAGTTTGGAAGATCATTTAATAATCCACGATATCAAGGTGGCCAGTTTTTCGCCATAACTACGAAGTTCCCATCGCGAGAAGGCTGACGCGGTTGCCATTTCTTAATCCCCAAAGATTCACCATTGACCCATTCCCAGCTTTTTTTCTTAGTCTTAGTCAAACCTATGTGCCATTCGTCTAGATCACATATGTGCATTTGTTGAATGGCGTTATTTATAAAAGAAAATTCCCTTTCTGTTTCTATAGAGACTAAGTCTCCTCCCTTGACTCTACAAACATCTCGGTTTTCGGTCCATGTTTTGCCGCATTTAACAAACGCGTAACACGATTTCTCAAAGCATCTGACGCCTAGAAATATAACAACAATTACAAACAAAAATTACAGGTATAAAGGAAGCAAACTGATGGGACGGTCAACTTCAGCTTGAACTTATGATGCGTACATAATGGGTCAAATAATGAGGGGTGTTTACCCGTTTGCGTGCTGCTAAAAGTTAATAGACAAACCTTAAAGGGAAAGTACGGTCTAGAAAAAAGTTTCTCTAACTTACGAACACTTCTCCCCAGGAATTCGAAAATAATTGCTTTTTGTCCAGTTCCCTGTTAAAATGTGACAAGACCACTCTGAAGTTCCCTCTTTCGTGACTTGGAGAGCGCCATCTTGGATATGACGTATTATGACGTAGCAATAGTCAACAAACTTGTTCGACCTTACCAAGTTCTTCGATCCCTGATCACTTTCTCAATGTTGTGTAACCTTTCTGCTTCGAGAAATTCAAATGTAAGATGAACTATGGTAAAAGGTCTTGGTTCAATAGTTTGTAGGCCATGTAGGCCATAAGTGCGACAGAAACTCACTTAATACTTGTACATTTTCTAGTCAATCAAACTAGGAGGCAAAAATTAGACAAGGCAAATGTAACAAGGCAAAAACCTAGAACATGCGACAAAGAAATATTCGACAAGCGTACGTTTTTCACTTTCTTTCACGGATTTGTTTGCTTTCACATGGGGAAGCGTTTAATTTAGAATAAGCCGACGAAATTTTCAGATGTTGCTAAAGTACACGTTGCAAGGCTCTTTCACATCAACAATTACCGCTTTTGGGCTGTACGCTTTCGAGGGGGATGAAACTAGACACATGTCTAGACTTAAAAACACCTATAAAAATAAAAAGCGGGATCTTCAGGTATATGAATATTGGGCTTGGTGGCATTCGCTTCATACGGAAATCTCAGTCAACTAGTCCAAAATATCATTATATTGGAGCGAGAAAACTGAATCAAGCCATATATAGACGACTTTCACTGTTATACCCTAGTAAACGTTACTTGAAATGTGGTTAAATTTTGTTAGCAGTATAGGAACTACTGAAACGATTTACTCTTACCATTTGATGGAAGTATATAAACCGATCGTTTGTTTTGAATTTGTAACAGGGATCTCGTAGAAAGCCACGGTAGACAGATTAAACTTGATTTCAAGGCATTTATAATTATTTCACAGCAATGAGCGCGGGATAGCACGGCAAGCTCTCTTTCGCTTTGTAAAACTCCTGCACATAACTCACATATAAAACCCTGTTTAACGACTACGAGGTAAATCTGTTCAGAGGTGGAGCCAATATCAATACAATTTAGCTTCTGTATTAAGATTCAAATCTACAAAGTATTGCTCTTCTCGCCTGTGTTTTTCTTCTTTATATGTAAGTACACTTAGTCATCCGGAGAAATCCTTGACTATTGGTACGTCATAGCCTCGTTTGCATATACAAAACAAAGATGGCGGATTTCAATTTCAATTTGCCTATTTCTTAAGCGTTATTGATGGCTATTTAAACACATTTAGTCCAAATGAGTGGTCAAGTCTGACAATACAGGTAAAGAACTTTCGATTCAGCGAAACTTTTTCTAGACCGTACTTTCCCTTTAATGCAATTGCTTTTATAACTTTTATTCCATTATTTCTGCTATTCCGCGATCGACAAAGCAAAGACTGACATACTTACAATAGATAACAACTATTCATTGAAGTTTAAACGGCTATTGATGGATATTTACCGAGCCTTGAAGTGGCGAGGTAAATATCCACCATGAGCCACAAAGACCTGCAATGATTACAATATTTTCGACGCCAATCCCGTGCGAAGTGCTCGGAGGTCAATAGCAAAGGTTATTCGGATTTCGAGTAGCCAATGAGAGCGCAACTTCAACGCTTTCCACTGTATGATTTTTATCTTCTTTTTTTTCTCTGCTACCACAAATCCTGGGACACAGTGTCCGAATTTATGTGATATACTCAATTCCGAGCAAATTAGTAGTTGTGTTTAAAAATACTGTAGTTGTAGTCAGGCATGATAAAAAGAATTAAAAAACTTGTTGTCACTGACTAAAAACGTTTCGGTCAAAATACTATGACCTTCTTCAGGATAAAATGGCTTACGAATACAAAATGAGTGCTTAAAAAAGCCGTAGAAGCGTCACTTGGGATTGCCAAGGGCCTTGTAAATGTCCGGAATGTAAACGTGTTCATTAATGGAATTAGGTTCGCGAATTGAATGCCACGCTTCTAAAAATGATCTTTCTCCCCATTGGGAACAACGGTCAATGACCTTGACGTCGTCAAGGTCAAAATCGGGATTATTCTCTACGCAATGTTGGGTTAATAAAGAATTCTTATCTCCTGTAAAAATAGCTCTTTTGTGTTCTCTTGTTCTAGATCTTAAGGCCCTTGATGTTTTACCGATATAAACTTCGTTACTGTCTCTTCCCACCTTCACCTAGGAACTGCTTCTTCTAGTAAGGATTCTTTGCGGCAAAACATCCTTTCGTTGCGGCAATGTCCGAAGACAGTGCTATTACAACCTTGCCAAACAACACGATTGAGTTTTCCTCTCGCATACCCGTACACCGTAATCTGTAATTTAGCAGACAGCCGATCCATTTCACTGCTCGTACCACCCCAAACGCTAATTCTTACCGGATCAAACAAAAAAACCCGAGAAGTAATGAACTTAGAAGGCGACTGTTGTTCGCAGTCTTTGGACGAAGATCACAGACTTTTTTTTAACGCAAATCGTTCCACTAAACTGGCTTTGATTGAGCATAAAAACCGACGACACTCAATGCGATTTCCCGCCAGAAAAGCGCGGCTTACCAACGCTGGCCATGCGATTTCCCGCCAAGGAAACTTGCCCGAACACCCCCGTGCCTAAAGGCCGTCTTTCGCCCCCACCTCCACCCCGACGGTCTGTACAGGCGTGAGTACGCCGTAACCAAACGTCATAACCATAACGCGCCTTCGGTACAGGGTAAGGAAGACTTGAAGTAATTAACAGAACGGCTAAAGAAACGTCAGAATGCTGGTGAAAAACAAATCGCAATGAACATGGCCTTGCAAGTTTGAATTCAAGTACAAAAGGCGACAGCAACATTATCAAAGGCCTTTTCTGAAGAAATTTCGTATGTAGTACTTTGTTGTCAGTGTGGTAAGAAAAAAAATTTTCACTTTAAATTGGAAATTGCTTACTTTTTGTATTTTCTACGTTTCAACATATAACGTGAAATCCAATTTCTTGCCAGCTCAGCCAGAAGGACATTTCGGGGCTTACCCAAGCATTCTTTTCAAAGTAAGTTGGATCCTTTAGAGGAGGTAACAGTTGGCGGGCTGATACTAGGGACATAAGAAGGCTTTAGGTAGCAGAATATAATCATAAAACATATACCTAAAGTGACTCCTTGGACCAACAGATAAATACCAAACAAAAGGTCTACCATTCTGTAGCAAATTAATCAGGGATCGCTTATCAAGAATAGAAGTGACTATTTCTCCCAAATTGTGTTAACGATGAAACAACAATGATATTGAATGTAAGGAGAAATGTAGACTTGGAAAAATATCCGAGTCCCAGATGGGATTTGAACCCACGACCCTCCGTGATCTAGTCGCATGCTCTAACCACTGAGCTACTGGAGACTCTATGGTGAGCAAGGGTCAATTTGTGGGTCTCGACTGGAACCGCATCACGCGGCTACACAGCCAAGTATTGACTAGCACATTAGAAACTCACTAACAGCATCGCGCTGTCACATTAATGGTTGGCTGCATCTTGATATGCATTAATGTGACAGCGCGATGCTGTTAGTGAGTTTCAAATGTGCTAGATCACGGAGGGTCGTGGGTTCAAATCCCATCTGGGACTCGGATATTTTTCCGAGTCTACATTTCTCCTTACATTCTCCCAAATTGCCAGTATTTATTTGTTTTCTTTCCGTTTTGTAGGGCCCGGGATCAACCGCGATACCCCTAGCCTGAAAACATTTCTGCTCTCTGGGCGTAAAATACGTCTACCTGCTAACTGGATACGCGTTCTGGCCTTAGTAATTACCACCGACCAAGAACACGAAATTTCTGCTGTCTGCTTGTTAAAGAATTTACCAGCTAACACTGACAAATTCTAATTTTTGCCAATTTCTATTATTAGAAAAAAAATTATTTAGTTTTTTTCCCTTAAAGAAAAAAAGTCTAATGGAGGACGCAGAGATGCATTAGTCGAGATGGACCCTTTCATGGAAAAATCAAAAATTCAGCTATATAGTCTCAATGGGATGCGAACCCATGACCTCTGCGATTCTTGGGTAATGCTCTACTAAATGAGCTATGAAGCCAAACAGTTAGGAGGAGGTCACTGAATCCGTTTGTTGAGTTCCTGTCATGATTGTGTTCCCGTGAAAGGACTCGATAAACGAAATATATATTTAAAGTGCGGACTGTAGACGGAAGAGAGAAATGATCCTGGTACTTATCTGGACAATTTAAGCAGATAAGTGGTTGAATCATTTCTCTCCGAGTTCGTCTATAGCCCACACTTCAAATATATACATACATAAAATTATACAGGTTAACTTTAATTATTCAACATGTGCTGGAGTTGTTTCAAGTTGCTCATAGTTCCCCGACATCCATGCTGCTAGGAAGAGTTTCTCTTCTTGACGTTTGATTGAGGCGATGTAGCATCATTAAGGGTAAGACTGCGGAAGAAAATCATCACGTTCACAACCAAGATAAATTTACGGGAGACCCTATTTTTAACGCGAAACGGTATACTCCATTGAACTCTTTAATTGCATATTTTTCAAATAATCACTTATTTAATTAAACTAAAATAATGATTCACCTCAGGCTAGGTGAATTATTGACCGATATTCACCTCGCCTTATGCGAATAATTGTTCAATATTATAAAGATATAAAAATCAAATATTCATTAAGAAAAGCAAGAGAAAACTAAAATTCTCATGACCTTGCCTGCCGACTGGCAAGTGTAACGTTTAATGGCCTG
Source organism: Montipora capricornis (assembly GCF_036669925.1). Classification (NCBI taxonomy): domain Eukaryota; kingdom Metazoa; phylum Cnidaria; class Anthozoa; order Scleractinia; family Acroporidae; genus Montipora; species Montipora capricornis. The sequence continues at coordinate 4,913,646 of NC_090891.1, read as the reverse complement.
ATATACAAGCCAAAATATACTACGCTATTACTGACTTCAATTATTGTAATATATTTGTGGTATACTAATCCTTAATACTTGTTGTCTAGCTATTCCTGAAAAAGAGCTTATTTATGTTATGAATAAATTACCGTGTCGCGTTGTCTCGGTATGTGTATTAAATTTAACAATTAACTTCTGAAGTTCTCATGAAATGTCCAGCTACTGAAGTTCTTATCACAGTTCGAGAATCTTGAAACTCCTTGCGATATTTAAGTTACTTGACAGCATTGACTCTCGGTGCCGCTCTGTTGCAGGTCATACTTGGTTTGTCTCCAACGGGGGCGTTTAAAGATCTCACAAACTACATCTTTCGAGTATGCACCAAGTACACCCATTATCACATTGTACTGTGTTACTCAGTATCCAGGGTACTGCATTTTGAGTTCGTAGTGGACCTCTCTTCTGTCTTGACTTCTCGGCAGCTCAATTAATCACTATAACTTCTTTTTCCTACTCATCGTCATCGCCATCATTATTGTTATTATTGATAATGATGATGATGATTCCCAAACCACAAAGAGCAATAAGCTCAAATACATCGGGGGTTAATTCAATTAAAATGGTTTTGCTGAGTGATATCTTGTTGAAATTTTAAATAGCCAGAGTTTCGAGGCCCCCGAAAGCATTTGAGCCAACTCACGGAACTTTCACCAAAAGGTTCAATATTTCAATATAGGTGTGACTTGAAATCATATAGTGAGGTCATCCCTGATTTTCAATGAAAGTCCAATTCGAAGACTGAGACGAGAACACTTTTTACAACTTTGACAGATGACCGGCCTCCAGTACAATGCCTAAGGTGCTAAGTAAAAATAAGTGCCCATCCCAAGATTAATGAAACATGGACCCACCTCCCCCCCCCCCCCTCCCTTAAATTCGGTCAATCAATTTCGGGACAGAATCCTAACATAAGAAACAATTTAGAAATACATGAGACAAGAAATATAATTGATAGAAACCGACGTTTCGGTGCATCTTGCGCCATTATCAAGGTTACATAGAGATAAAATGCGGTTTGTGAAAAGGCTAAGTTGAATTTATCCATCCGAATAGTTAAAGATCAGGATGCTGCAGTGTCTGTCAAATGACAACTTAGAGATCTTAGCAGCAAGGTGCAAAAGACCATTCAACCCGTGTACACCAGCCGCAAGCTTAAACAAGATCTAAGCTTGCGTGAGCCCAAGCCTAACAACGTAACCCAGCAATGCGTTGTTTATTTATTCAAGTGTGACCTGTGCGATGCAGGTTATGTCGGGTACACAAAGGGCCACCTTCACACGCGCGTTGAGGGACACCGTCAAAAGGCGTCACCTATTTACAGGCATTATTGCAAAGAACATAACACTGCTGTTCCGAACAATTTCGTAGCATGCTTCAATGTAATCAAGAAATACACGAACAAATTTGACTGCCTTGTTAATGAAATGCTGTGTATTCAATATCTTAAACCATCATTGAATGTACAGTCGGATTCTCTTCGTGCTAAAGTATTCATGTAATTAGCTTGGCACTCTTTTATGCAAATTCGTTTCAACTTAGCCTTTTCACAAACCGCATTTTATCTTTATGTAACCTTGATAATGGCGCAAGATGCACCGAAACGTCGGTTTCTATCATTTATATTTCTTGTTTCATAGAATACCAACAGAAGAAAAAAAACTGACTCAACATGGAAAAAAAAAGCTAACAATGCAGAATTTACCCAAAGAGAAGCTCGTGCAGACGCAAGGTCTACTCTAAATCTAATGAATTGTATGCGTAATACAAATGACCCTGTAGATTAAATGCTTTTTCTTCGGCCATGTCAGTTTCATCATGAACAATTACACAAAAGGAGGTGACAAGCATCACATGTAAACGCAGCCTTTAAAATTCCTTTTTACTTGACGTTTCAGATTCTTCTACATACACCCTCAGACGTGACTGTTAATAATTAACAAGTGATAGTTAATAAGATAGTAATGGTGTAATTATGAATTCAAATTTTGTACTAACTGTCAATTCTGAGGATGTATGTAGAAGAACACGAAACGTCAAGTAAAAATAAGTTTGTTGAAGGATGCGGTTATGTGTGATGTTTGTCACCGCTGTTTGTGTATATATTTTTCCTGTTAAAACTATTGATCAAGTAGGACTGTACTAATGCTTTCCTACAAAAGAGGATGAAGGTAGAGAACGCATCCCCATGTCCCATGATATTTATTTTCATTCTATTTTAAGATTCGCGCTATGCTGTGAAAGTTATTTTGGTCTTCGTGCCCATGGTCGCGCGGCTAATGACAACCAATCAAGAGTCTTCCTTAAAATAGCCTTGCATCATGACCACGTGCTAAATTTAGATCTAAATATCATTGAAAGAGGCCCATGTATAGTGGATGAGTTTTCCCCCCATCCCCCCCACCCCCCTCCCCTCATACTCTCTTGTTTCCTGATAATTTGTGATTTTCTGCGAATCTCGTCACTCAATTCACTGACTTGACTAACTTGAGGAAGGAATTCCAGACGGGTTGAAGAGTTTAAAAACTGGACGGAACAAAATCAAGTATCCAGACGAACAAATAAATGCCATTAAAAACAGCCAGAAAAATAACCCGTCAAGAATCACAGCAACAGATCGCCAAATTTTCTTTTTTTCTTCTTCACTGAGATCATCGTTTTTGTCACTAACGGACCCGCTTTCCACGACATCAGGAACAGGCTTTTCATGGACACTGCACGGTTGAGTTTGGCTCGCGTTTGTTTCAGTGCTGACGGCATTTCGCTTGACCGGTTTCTGTTTCTTTTTCTTTGACTTGTAAACTCGAGCTCGATACAGAGCTTTGAAACAAGAAGGAGGCTCGCTGACTGAATGATAAGCTCTAAACACAAGGATGGTGGCCATCAGAGCGAATGCAATAAGCAACATTGTGATGATGTAGTAAACTCCTAAAACGGGTAGCGTGTCTGACTTTTCTGGAAGCATATCGTTGATAAAGAGAAGAAACACACTAACGGCTATCATGATGGTGGAACAAAAGCTAATTCTTTCACCGTTCTCAGGAGGAATGGAAAAACCAACCAGAACCAATAAGGTGCAAATGACACATGGCATTATCAAGAACATGACATAATACACCCACTTGCGCTCGATTAATAATGTTATCTTGATGAAAGAGTAATTTCGTTGGTCATTCAGACGCTGGCGTCCTTTAATGAAAACTTCCTCGAAAGTTGAAATGATCTTCCACTCGCCTTTTAAGGGACAAATCAAATCAGTAAAATTAGCAAAGATGGTGTTTCGAGTATTTATAACTAAGAGGGCAAAATTGCTAAAAACTGAGTGCTGTTAAGGACGGTGTCTACTATTGTTATTGCGCATACGTTCCGCGCATCTCGAGATGCTCGGATTTCCTATCCGAAGTGCGTATTAATACAGGGATATTTTTGCGCGGTTCAAAACTATGCGGAGAAAGCAAAACTTAGCAAGTGCTCTTGGTATCCAAAAAGAAAATTGGGGGTAACCATGCATTTTTCAGAGATAATTAAACTTTAATTTGGAAAGGAAAGCCATACATCATTTTGTATTTTAAAGCTTTTTGCTAATATTGTTGATTAATTATCTTTGGAAAATCGGTGGTTACTCCCAATTTTCTTTTTGGATTTTAATAAGGCTTTGTTGAGATCTGCTTTTCCCGCATATTCGTAAAACTGCGCAAAAATACCTTTGAATTAGTAGGCACCGTCCTTAACATGCAATAAATAACATTGAGCATGTCTGTAATGATATTTGAAATCTTTAACCTCTTAAGGGGGTCCTTCGTAACTACAGACATGGTTGCTATGTAAACTTCCTTCGGCCATTTCTCAGGTTCTAGAACGGCAATAGAAAACCCGCTTAGCCACATGGGGTTTATTGGTGAACACTCTCAGTTAATGGGCGTTGACCATATTTGGTGAAGTCACGTGACCACAACAGACTAACGCAGGATACATTTTGAACGAATAGACTGAATGCATATTCTTTTGTTTTTGTGTTAATAAGACCAACTAGCCTCGTTCTAAAGTAACATCGCTTTTGTATTTTGTCCGTATTAACGAGGCTAGTGGGTCTAATTCGCACAAAGACAGAAGAATATTTTTTAGCCGCCATTATGCATTCGGTCCATAAAATTCCCATGATCAGACGTAGAACTTCATTAGCGTAAATTATACGTATGGATTCCTTGAAACTTTGAATTTGAGCAAAGATGTTGTGAAGGGTTGTGATCACAGATTTCTAGCAATTGTGTTCGATCTACTTTGAAAACCAATTATCAGATTCGTAGGATGGTGCGGGCAATTTTTTCTTTGTCATCGTCTGAAAATAATAGCGTTGCGACAATTCTCACGCCACAAATGCAAATGACGGCATATAGTCACCCACTGAGGGCTCCTCGATTTACTCACTGAACGACAAAACTTAAAGTCGGTCCGAGGGCTTGAGATTCGAGTTCTTTATGAGATATATTTGGCGACCCTAAATATCATGCAAGACTGGACAAACCGTTATCAACAGTACCGAAACTGCAGAGCAGTCGTTGAGAATGGAACACGAGGGTTTGGTCTCTCCTAGTCTCTCTGATTCTTGGTTACTTCAACGTCTGTTTCGACTTTCGTTTTGGTACCACGAAAGTGTCCGTAATTTCGTAACAGCGAGGGGCCATAACATCGGGAGCCATTTCCAGTCAAACCTGTATGAGAGTCTCAATGGGGGTGTAGCAAACACGGTTAAAAATTTTGCGATTTCACGGTGCACGCTTAATTTTCACATCAAATATTTGTTCAGAGCTTAGGAAAAGCTACAAACAACACGGTTATCTGGACAAAATAATTCACGACACACGGTTAATTTTTTTCCCTTTTTCACGACACACGGTTAATTTTTTGGACGTTTCACGTCACACGCTTAACCCCATTGAGACACTCCTGTATAGCTTTCGATTCGAGGGATCTGAGGAGGCAGTGTAACACAGTGATGAGGGCACTTGACTTGAAATTTGGAGACCCCGGGTTCAAGACCCGCGCGGACAACTCGTTGAATTTACTCCTAGTATTCCATGGTTCAACTTCCCAGCTGCACTTGTAAATAGCCAACTGGTTTGCCTCCGGCCAATTTAGATTTTTAACAGTTTTTGTTGTTGTTATTCTGTTCCGTCGTTTCGTTGTGTTTCATTGGCTCTGTAAAGCCCCTATGGGGAGCGGTCAAGTAAGTATGTATTTTTATTTTTTGTCTGTGGATTTTGTCCGTAATTGCCTGATTTCAAGCCGAGGGGGACAAGGTACGAGTCTGCAAATTATGCGATTAGCAACTATTGATCCAAGCTTTGAAATATCCCCAAGTTTGGTGTTAATAGACCCAATATTAAGCGAGACAAAGCCATTTAAAAACGTCAAATCTATTTACAAAGAAATGTATTGCCAACCGGACGCCTCGTCCGGATGACCAATCATTTCTTTGTAATTTTGACTGTATCTCGGTGTGCTCTTTTTAAGTTTGTGAATCAATAGTTGCTAATCCCTTAATTTATAGATTCATACCTAGTCCCTTTCGGCTTGAAATAAGGCAATAACGCGGTGTCTGCAAGGCGAGAGTTGACTTTATTTTGCGCTGAGGCACTAAGTGGGGACGCTGTAATGAAACCAAATCGTATCAAATCATAGGTTGGTTTTGAGAGGAGAGAGAAATTTTGAAAAATTCGAATAGAAGATCACTTTGAAATAAACTTTACACTTAGCAGCTAAAAGGGACAAAGGAAAAATGATCTTTGCGTTAGTGTCCTTGTCAAAGATGAAGTCCTGATAGGGAAGATATCGTTGTCATTTATGTGCCAACCACAGTCCCGTTGGCCGTCGAAACAAAGGGTCTTTTGTTCCTCTGGTTGGTACATTTGAATAACGAAAGCAGTGTTTAAAAACAGTTATCTTCCTTATTTTTATTGTGCCACACCACTCAATTATATTGGAATGCTGTATCCTTGTTTACCTGTTTCATTCAGTTCTGGGTGCAAATTCGATGACATGGGATAAACAACTAGTTCTTCGCTTCCATAGGTGGCAGATACGAAAATAAGAGAACAGTTTTGGATATCAAAAGGAAACGAGCTAATTTCCACGTTGCAGTCACTCTCTATGTTTGCAGGTGTTTCCCATAAGCATGTCCCATTACTCTGCAGTACAACCCAAGTCTTGAAAAATTCAGTATGCCCAGCTTGGTAAACTTTGTTGTCTCCACTAGAAGATAGATAAATTGAAATTCAACCAAACAGGATAACGCAGGAAAAAGAGCGTAAGATTCTTGTTATTAGTACGAATGCATGCACTCCCACTAAGAGACTAACGATCTAAACAGTTAAACTGTGTTGAGGCTGTCCCTCAACGATAGTTTCCCTCTTTATAAAGTCTATGCCGATTCTTACAATATACCAGCGTGCGGCGCCAGCTAAGTTTTGTTTTTGTGAACCTTGTCATTTTGCTTCACAAACTTCCAACTGTAAAATTGATCTTGTGCTTACTATAGTGACAGTGTTCTCATCAAAGGGTGAGTAAAAACTCGCTTCCCCTCAGTTGTTTATTTCAGAGTGTAATTCACGGTTTATTTGCAGGTTTTTACGGCGTCTTCCGGTCGCTTGTCATACATATCAGATGAGCACAAACAATTGCAAGTGCTGTGAAAATTGGGTGTGTCAATAAATCGACCGCTGCATTCCCAATACCACCCTGCGAGCAGAGCCTCTTTAAATCTCGGCAGTGAGTGAAAAGGAGAGCCTCTGCAGAAATCGTGTCAAGTCTTTTAAGTCGCCGCAGCCTAAGTTTCTGGGCTAGTAACTCTGGTCAAACAGGTTTAGGCAGCATATTTTTGACAAGGCGAAGGTCAAAATAGACCAATTCGGCTAACTCAATGTTCTCCCCAATTCAAATCTTTTGGGAATAAAATGTTTTGTTCCAAGTATTTCCATATCATTTAAATGTGAATGCTTCATTGTCGTGCAAATTCAACACACAAAGAATCTTAACCCCGAGAGATTTGAATTGGGTACAACATTGAGTTAGCCGAATTGGTCTATCGAGCCTTCAGTACAAAAACCAATATGGCGTCTAGGAGTGCAATCGAGACTTGGCCTGGGTTTGAGACTGTCTCCAAGCAACGGCTTGCGCATTCTCAATAAAGACTGAACACGATTTCTGCAGAGTCCTTTCTTTCGAGCCAAGAAAGGCTCTGCCGGCAGGGTTTCCCAATACCTTCCAGCGTGTACTTATTTCTCGAACAAACTGGGTCCAGATGATAAAAGTCCCGCATTGCTTTTCCGAGTTGAACTTCCACAAACCAGGTTTTTTTTTTCTTTGAAACAATTGCTGTTTATGCCTTCTAAGTCGCGGCCGCATTATCTATGCAGCTCGAAATAGAGTACAGAAGACAGAAACAAATCATAGTGAACAAAAAAACAGAATCAAAGGAATTAAAATCGGTGAACAAAGAGACGAAGCATAAACAAACGATAGCAGTTTGATCAAAATGCAAGCAAAGCACTACTAGGCATGTAATCATCAGACTGTACTAACGAAAACAACGTTTGTAGGTAATGACTGTAGAAAAAGAGCAACGTTGTTATTGAAATCAAGTGCACGTGCTAAATTGGCCTTAAATCTAAGGGCTGATTTATTTTAGGGATAGATATATGCTTGGTTTATTTTCGTTCTCTTCAAGGGTGACAAAACACTTCTTCAAAACCTTTCGAGATTTTCACTGGTACCCATGATGATATAAATGGGCAACGAAGGTGATCATGGGCATTTAGAATGGCCAAGGCTGTTATAAGAAGGTGATATGGCTTACTTGTTATAAAGAATTATGTCAGGAACCCATATTTCCTTTGGACTGACGTGAATACGGTCAAGTCCGCCAAACTTGTTTCTGTCCCATTCAAGAAAAGGGTTATGCCACCTCTGAAAAACAAGGAAATAATAACAAGAAAAAGAAAGTTTTTTATCCATTATTTTCCTTTCGACTTGCCTATTAGTAAGTGCTAAAAGGGGAGGGAAAGACGGAGGCAGAGCGAATGCGGAGGCAGTAGCCCTGCCTAATGTCGTGAAAATAACTCATTCATTTGTTTTGTTGGTCTGTACATCCGGAAAGTACTGATCGCGACCTTTGATCTCATGATGACTTTGACTCACACTTAAGGAACGTGAATCATATTGTGTATACAGTATATCAACGGGTACCGCACACTTTCGTAGGTCAAATTGTAAGCAAGATCACTTTAAGCAACTGTAAAATATTTCTGCAATTATTTTTGCGATAGCTACGCAGGCTACCAATTGACTGATGGACACGAGTAGGACAACTAAAGCTGTTTTGTCTTATTCAAGAAACAAGTGAGTTATACTGCCCCTGGAGAAAGAAGGAATGGAAAGTAATAAAAGCTATGGTATTGCTGTCCAATTGACAAAAAGTAGAGGTAATTGCATGGGGCCGAGTAAAACAAGAATTTATATTAACCCTGTATTCAGAAGTTGCAGAAATTGCCCGAGTCGCGCAGCGCTACGTGAGAATAGGCTAGGTAATCAAATGGTGTCGAGTGTAATTGGGGAATAATTTCACGCACGATTTGTCCAAACTCAAATAATTTCCAGGAGCCTTTAGGCGAGGGAAACAGACTAGATATAATTCAACCAAAAGGCACTGAAATTTCGGCGGTTTTTCGATGCCACAGCATCGGAATCTGTAGCATTTACAAACCTGGACACCATTTTGACCCCCCGGGGAAATTACCAAAGATGAAAAATGCCCTCTGTCTCAGCCAATCATTATTTAGCAATTTTGCCCTCATAAACGTTTTAACGTGCTGACCTATCACCGCTACTCGTTATCATGGTGTGGTTATCCCAGCTGACGGATTCGAATCGGAAATTTTGAATTTTGTGAAGTCGTTGGAGACAGCCCTCTTTGTCATTTGATTGGTCGATCATTTCATGATTTAATAACCTGAATCGATGTCTTAAAGGAAGTACAACTAAGCTCCATTACTAGAAAGTCTATAACAACGCTTTTAACAAGACCGTGAAAATAGCAGACCATACTCAGCACAATTCAGTGTAAATAATGGTCGTAAACTAAGTGAATAGAAAGCTGACCTGTGTAATCCAGACACTTGTGATAAGCACCTGTCGCTTGTTTGCCTAAAACGAATAAAAGTCAAATTGCATAATGCAATACATACATCTCCAAAAAGTAACTGAACGACGTAATCGGAAGAAGATAGCCAAGGTTGTAGTTTCAACTGGACCAACTATAATTACTATTAGCAACGATTTTTTTCGAACTATTGTGGCTCTGAATGGGGCATTCCCTTTATTGGCGATTTAGTACTCCATAGCTTCAAATAAAATTACCTGCTAGCCAATTGCATATGTCATCACAAAGGCAGCACCTTCTACAAGGTTATTCAATCACCCTGAGAGTTGGTCCGGCAGGAATTGAACCCACAACCTCCCCCATGGTAGTGCTATGCTCAACCACGTGAGCTAACAGGGGAATATGCCATAGTCAAAGTGTGAGGTACTAATACTATCCACCACGTGCAATACTAGTTAGATGAGTGCATTTTCAAAAAGAAAAAGCAATTGCCCTGAAAACACGTTAGGGTGGAAAGTGGAAAATAACGATTGTTCCCTTTATCAAGTAAAGCTATGATCCTTGCAGTTATGAACGCAATTTTTGCAATTGCGTAAAGAAGCCTAAAAATTTCAGGACTTCAACGGGGTTCGAACCCGTGACTTCGCGATACCCGGTGCGACGCTCTAACCAACTGAGCCTCTGAAGCCACTGACGTTGGGAGCTGGTCATTTGTGGGTTTTAACGTTCCCGTGAGGAATGATTTCATATCCGCAGTTCATATATGATCCATTTCATATATCATTTCATCGTTGATAGTTCCCTTTGTTGGCTCAAACAATGTTCCTTTCAGCACGTTCTGAAAATCACCACTCCACCAAGAGAAAACAGGGGAGGGGAAAATTAGAGAGTTAGCTGGGATAATAGATTTCGCTAAAGTAAAATTTAGTTTGAGACGAAAAGGAACACGATACATCTGTTTCTCCATACATGCGCATAGTGTTTAACCTCGATGTGACGATACCGGAGCGCGTGGAAGGATATCGAATATTCAATATGCCTCTTAATGCAGGGGTCTTGGAAAACAAATGTTCGTTCGAGAGACCATAACTTGGCGAAATTGACTTATCCAAAAGCTGGACCAGGAGTTTCTATCTTGTAGCCCTTATTTTGTCTTGACTCCACGTAATGAGATCAATGCCAGTTACTAGCTAGCTGCTTACCAAGTCGTTCAACGATCTGACAGTCAAAGAAAACGACACACCGACGGCATCCGAATACGACGTAACAGGACGAACCATGACGTCCATGTTTTCAAATAGCTCACGGCGAAGTTTGTATTCATCTGACTCGTTGACGCGGCGTAACCCGAGTCCTGGGGGAGAAAAAGGACATTTAGTCATTTTGATATAGAATTCATCCTGTTCTTTATTTTCAGACTGGTTTCAATCTTTGCTACTTCGGTCTCTCTTCCACGCGTGTACCAGAACGACTTAAGTCCAACGAACGCTGAATGAGCTGAAATTACTACCATTTCGACTAAACAAGAATGGAAATTGAATTAGACCGATCTTAAACTTTAGGCTGTAGGTATTTATAAACAATGTCATTAAGAAACATGGTAGTCGTAGTACCGAATTGTAAGTGGTTGTTGGTATAGCACTGTACATTGTGCAAATTTTTTTGTTATTCATTCACTCATAGGATAAGATGAGACAACTTTAACAGCCCTTTTCACGGTTAGTTTTTCTCATTTGCATTACAATGTAATCTAGCATGAATGTGAGGCAATTTCGGGCTACTTTGTAGTTTTAACCTGAAATTGCCTCGCATCCACGTTATGTTACATTGTAATGCAAATGAGAAAAACTAACCGTGAATAGGGCTATTAAGTCGAAAACGTGGGAGTGGTCGCCCAGTCTCCCGAGGCTGATGTTAAAAACATTCGACGAAGAACTTGGTAAAAGGGTAGACACTCATTAAGTTAGAAGTCATACTAAGTTATAACCTTTACTCATAAGTTCAGAAGTTATTATTAATTTATTTACTTATTTTTTTATTTATTTTTTTATTTATTTCCATTAAGGAGAAGTCGCGTTCTAGATCGCTGTGTCACCTCTTACTCAATTTGCGTCATTAATAGACCATATTCGTATTCTCACGGTTGGACTGGAACGAGCATGCGATGAATGCTCATGTGAGGGAAATAATTTGCATCTGGAAAGGTTCCCCGCCATCAGCCTCTCCTTCATGCTCGCTACGACAACAAATTGGATTTTGACTGTGCTGGATGCCTGAAGGACAGCTGAAACTGCGTTTATTCTCATACACGTGGACAAATATATAACTAAAAAATACAAGGGGTCATCAGGGTCTAATTAAAATTGAATATGAAAAACAACGAAAATGTACATTAAGGCAGCTGTGGACGGCAAACCGACCAAAGCCAAAAGCGAATTGCCAAATATGTTACAACACCACAAAATTAAATAAATATACAACAAATTGCAAAGACAGTAGTGAGAAAAATACACCGGGATAATACGTCGCCCGCCACAAAAAAAAAAAAAAAGAGTGGTAGAAAATCACTCCGGCCGACAAAAACCCACTGGAAAAAGGGAGTCCTCGATCGAATTCGACCGTTCGCTTACAAGACGAACGGCTGTCCAGAACGCGAGAGAACTTCGAAAAACGTACCAAATCAATTGGTACCCCAAATAGACAAATATGTCTATGCTCAACAAAATTGCCGAAATTCTTGTGAACAACAGACTTAGGGTGCTTTCGATTGACCCTATTTCGGAATAAGAATACGCGGAGTGATGATTTAAAACGGTATGTCTGGCGTTTTGAAGCAACAAGGCTGGTAAAGATACGTTTAAAATTAAATAGCATTTGAGCGGGTGTTTGACAATTTTAATAGGAATCTCCGTAAAAACGAAGGATTTCTAACTTGTATTCCATGTATTCCTATTCCGGAATACGGTCAATCGAACGCACCCTTAAATACAAAGAGCGATCACTGACATGATAAATAAGCTCCAAACCGCAGTGAAAACTCTTTCCAACTACACGTTGTTAGGTTGGAAAGCATTTATTCCATGAATATGGGGAGCAAAAAAGGCTACTTTTGAATGTAAGGCCCTACATTTGTTAGATGAGACATTTTTCGAGAGAGGGCCGGAGAATCGTGTTAGGTGTATACAAGTTGAGGAACGCTAAAGAACTTCCAACAAGCGAGTAGTCAAGCTGCACTAACCTGTGCAGAGACATGCGTATAATATGCAGAACAAGGTGATCTGGCTGTCGTGGCTCATCTAGAAGAAACAAATACAAGAAAGAAGAAATTTACTCTAATCAGCTTGGTAGATTCTCAACTGAGACACTGCTCTAATTGTCTTCGATACTAATAAAAGAGAGAAATGAGTTTTCCAACATCACCTTTGCAGTCCATCCAGATAACAAATTTTGACTTTTTGAATACAGATGACATCTGCCAAATCGATCGATGACCGTGTCGGCAGGGTCAGGCAAAATAGACTTTCATATGTATATTTAGAGTTTTTTAATCAAGTGGAAATTTAAATTTTACAGCTTTCCCTTATTGCGAACGTAAGGTCCTGTTTTCACTTACCTTCAGAGAAAAGAAGTTCTCGATGCTTGATCTATGGCAGTGTAAACCTTTTTTTTTTCCTCACCGTTAAGTAGACAATTATACGCATCCGTCCTATTTATTTTAACAAAATTAAAACTGGTATCCTGACAGCCAGGTCCAGAGCCTCTTCAGAAGAGCAAGGACGAAATCAAGTCTAGTGGCTCATCTTTATTAATATTTAATACAAGCAATCGAAACCCACCTTTCATTTCAATTTTAATTTCTAAAGCTAATTGAACACTGCCAAACGTAACCCCTTGATTAATAAGCACGCGCTATAAAATCATCCTCCAACGTAATTGAATTAAAGTGCACTTGCAGTGCTCACAGTTACGAAAATACAAAGAGAGCCAAAGTTATCATTAATCCATTCCAGTCAAAAATGGCTTGAAAAAAATCAGTTAGACTTCAAACTGCCTCGAGCAGCGGAAAAGATGAAATCATTGTTTCAATGCCCTCTAAATGAGATGTCAAAAAAGAGTTACATCAGTTAACAACATCTGCTGCTACTGAACAAAGAAAAATCATAAGGCTCATGAGATGGGAAAAATATTTACTTTTCGACTAAATTTATTTTGTTCCCAATCCAATGCTTCTTTTTGGACTTCATTTTCAAGGACGAGGACAAGTTTCTTAAAAATTAAAATTGGTTACTCTCGTTTCCTCCCATTGTGTTTCCTT
>NC_090891.1:4877635-4890135 GCF_036669925.1 Montipora capricornis | reverse complement strand
AGATATAAAAATCAAATATTCATTAAGAAAAGCAAGAGAAAACTAAAATTCTCATGACCTTGCCTGCCGACTGGCAAGTGTAATGTTTAATGTCCTGATATACAAGCCAAAATATACTACGCTATTACTGACTTCAATTATGGTAATATATTTGTGGTATACTAGTCCTTAATACTTATTGCCTAACTATACCTGAAAAAAAGCTTATTTATGTTATGAATAAATTACCGTGTCGCGTTGTCTCGGTATGCGTATTAAATTTAACAATTAACTTCTGAAGTTCTCAACAAATGTCCAGCTACTGAAGTTCTTATCACAGTTCGAGAATCTTGAAACTCCTTGCGATATTTAAGTTACTTGACAGCATTGAGTTTCGGTGCCGCTGTGTTGCAGATCATACTTGGTTTTGTCTCCAACGGGGGCGTTTAAAGATTTCGCAAGCTACATCTTTCGAGTATCCACGAAGTACACCCATTATCACATTGTACTGTGTTACTCAATGCAGAATTTACACAAAGAGAAGCTCGTGCAGACGCAAGGTCTATTCTAAATCTAATAAATTGTATGCGTAATACAAATGACCCTGTAGATTAAATGTTTTTCTTCGGCCATGTCAGTTTCATCAGGAACAATTACACAAAATTTAAAGGATGTGACAAGCATCACATGTAAACGCAGCCTTTAAAATTGCTTTTTACTTGACGTTTCAGATTCTTCTACATACACCCTCAGAAGTGACTGTTAATAATTAACAAGTGATAGTTAAAGTGCCCCTGTTACCAAAAAATCAATTCATATTTTTCTTTGGATTTCAAAACTATGTTATCAAAACACCAAGTGACCCACGTTTTAAGCCTTGATTTCAAAAAGACACCTCTTTATTTTAACTGTAATTTTCCTATTTAATGGTCCGCCATTACTAACATTATGTTCTTGAGAGAGCTGGATCGAGGAGAAAATGACGTCAAAGGCTCACTAGTTTAAGAATGCAATACGTGTGTACGCCGCAGAATTAATATGCAGCATGGGATTTTTGGGCTTCCAGACTTTTAAACTCACGCTTTGCATATATAATAAGCTGCTTTCACATGCTGAAATTTTAAGCTAGTGAGCCTCTGACGTCACTTTTCCATGGATCCAACCGTCTGAGGTCCAATCGGTCAGTTTTGAACGTGAGTAATGGCGGACCGTGAAATCCAAAACTTACACTCAAAGTAAACGGCCTTTGGATAAAAATCAAAGCTCAAAATTTTGCCAGTCAGGTGTTAAGCAAACACACTTTCAAAATCTGAAGGAAAAAAGGAAGTGGTTTTTTTGATCACAGGGGCACTTTAATAAGATAGTAACCGTGTAATTATGAATTCAAATTTTGTACTAACTGTCAATTCTGAGGATGTATGTAGAAGAACACGAAACGTCAAGTAAAAATAAGTTTGTTGAAGGACGCGGTTATGTGTGTTGTTTGTCACCGCTGTTTGTGTACATATTTTTCCTGTTAAAACTATTGATCAAGTAGGACTGTACTAATGCTTTCCTACAAAAGAGGATGAGGGTAGAGAACGCATCCCCATGTCCCATGATATTTATTTTCATTCTATTTTAAGATTCTCGCTATGCTGTGAAAGTTATTTTGGGCTTCGAGCCCATGGTCGCGCGGCTAATGACAACCAATCAGGAGTCTTCCTTAAAATAGCCTTGCATCATGACCACGGGCTAAATTTATATCTAAATATCATTGAAAGATGCCCATGTATAGTGGATGAGTTTCCCCCCATCCCCCCCCCCACCCCCCTCCCCTCATAATCTCTTGTTTCCTGATAATTTGTGATTTTCTGCGAATCTCGTCACTCAATTCACTGACTTGACTAACTTGAGGAAGGAATTCCAGACGGGTTGAAGAGTTTAAAAACTGGACGAAACAAAATCAAGTATCCGCAAGCTTAAACAAGATCTAAGCTTGCGTGAGCCCAAGCCTAACAACGTAACCCAGCAATGCGTTGTTTATTTATTCAAGTGTGACCTGTGCGATGCAGGTTATGTCGGGTACACAAAGGGCCACCTTCACACGCGCGTTGAGGGACACCGTCAAAAGGCGTCACCTATTTACAGGCATTATTGCAAAGAACATAACACTGCTGTTCCGAACAATTTCGTAGCATGCTTCAATGTAATCAAGAAATACACGAACAAATTTGACTGCCTTGTTAATGAAATGCTGTGTATTCAATATCTTAAACCATCATTGAATGTACAGTCGGATTCTCTTCGTGCTAAAGTATTCATGTAATTAGCTTGGCACTCTTTTATGCAAATTCGTTTCAACTTAGCCTTTTCACAAACCGCATTTTATCTTTATGTAACCTTGATAATGGCGCAAGATGCACCGAAACGTCGGTTTCTATCATTTATATTTCTTGTTTCATAGAATACCAACAGAAGAAAAAAAACTGACTCAACATGGAAAAAAAAAGCTAACAATGCAGAATTTACCCAAAGAGAAGCTCGTGCAGACGCAAGGTCTACTCTAAATCTAATGAATTGTATGCGTAATACAAATGACCCTGTAGATTAAATGCTTTTTCTTCGGCCATGTCAGTTTCATCATGAACAATTACACAAAAGGAGGTGACAAGCATCACATGTAAACGCAGCCTTTAAAATTCCTTTTTACTTGACGTTTCAGATTCTTCTACATACACCCTCAGACGTGACTGTTAATAATTAACAAGTGATAGTTAATAAGTTAGTAACCGTGTGATTATGAATTCAAATTTTGTACTAACCGTCAATTCTGAGGATGTATGTAGAAAAACACGAAACGTCAAGTAAAAATAAGTTTGTTGAAGGATGCGGTTATGTGTGATGTTTGTCACCGCTGTTTGTGTATATATTTTTCCTGTTAAAACTATTGATCAAGTAGGACTGTACTAATGCTTTCCTACAAAAGAGGATGAGGGTAGAGAACGCATCCCCATGTCCCATGATATTTATTTGCATTCTATTTTAAGATTCGCGCTATGCTGTGAAAGTTATTTTGGTCTCGCGCGGCTAATGATAACCAATCAGGAGTCTTCCTTCCTCGCATCATAACCACGGGCTAAATTTAGATCTAAATATCATTGAAAGAGGCCCATGCATAGTGAATGAGTCTCTCTCCCCCCCCCCCCCTCCCTTGCAACCCCCTCCCCCACCCCAAACCCCCTCTCATACTCTCTTGCTTCCTGATAATTTGTAGTTTTCTGCGAATCTCGTCACTCAATGCACTGACTTGACTAAGTTGAGGAAGGAATTCCAGACGGGTTGAAGAGTTTAAAAACTGGACGGAACGCAATCAAGTACCCAGACGAACAAATAAATGCCATTAAAAACAGCCAGAAAAATAACCTGTCAAAAATCACAGCAACAGATCGCCAAATTTTCTTCTTTTCTTCTTCACTGAGATCATCGTTTTTGTCACTGACGGACCCGCTTTCCACGCCATCAGGAACAGGCTTTTCATGGACACTGCACGGTTGAGTTTGGCTCGCGTTTGTTTCAGTGCTAACGGCATTTCGCTTTACCGGTTTCTGTTTCTTTTTCTCTGACTTGCAAACTCTATACAGAGCTTTGAAACAAGAAGGAGGCTCGCCGACTGAATGATAAGCTCTAAGCACAAGGATGGTGGCCATCAGAGCGAATGCAATAAGCAACATTGTGATAATGTAGTAAACTCCTAAAACGGGTAGCGTGTCTGACTTTTCTGGAAGCATATCGGCGATAAGGAGAAGAAACACGCTAACGGCTATCATGATGGTGGAACAAAACCCAATTCTTTCACCGTTCTCAGGAGGAATGGAAAAACCAACCAGAACCAATAAGGTGCAAATGACACATGGCATTATCAAGAACATGACATAATACATCCACTTGCGCTCGATTAATAATGTTATCTTGATGAAAGAGTAATTTCGTTGGTCACTCAGACGCTGGCGTCCTTTAATGAAAACTTCCTCGAAAGTTGAAATGATCTTCCACTCGCCTTTTAAGGGACAAATCAAATAAGTAAAATTAGCAAAGATGGTGTTTCGAGTATTTATAACTAAGAGGGCAAAATTGCTAAAAACTGAGTGCTGTTAAGGACGGTGCCTACTATTGTTATTGCGCATACGTTCTGCGCATCTCGAGATGCTCGGATTTCCTATCAGCAGTGCTTATTAATACAGGGATATTTTTACGCGGTTCAAAACTTTGCGGAGAAAGCAAAATTAGGAAGTGCTCTTGGTATCCAAAAAGAAAATTGGGGCTAACCATGCATTTTTCAGAGATAATTAAACTTTAATTTGGAAAGGAAAGCCATACATCGCTTTGTATTTTAAAGCTTTTTGCTAATATTGTTGATTAATTATCTTTGAAAAATCGGTGGTTACTCCCAATTTTCTTTTTGGATTTTAATAACACTTGTTGAGATCTGCTTTTCCCGCATATTCATAAAACCGCGCAAAAATACCTTTGAATTAGTAGGCACCGTCCTTAACATGCAATAAATAACATTGAGCATGTCTGTAATATATTTGAAATCTTTAACGTCTTAAGGGGATCCTTCGTAACTACAGACCCGGTTGCTATGTAAACTTCCATCGGCCATTTCTCAGGTTCTACAACGGCAATAGACAACCCGCTTAGCCACATGGGGTTTATTGGTGACCATTCTCAGTTAATAGGCGTTGACCATATTTGGTGAAGTCACGTGACCACAACAGACTAACGCAGGATACATTTTGAATGAATAGACTGAATGCATATAATTTGTCTTTGTGTTAATTAGACCAACCAGCCTCGTTCTAAAGTAACATCGCTTTTGTATTTTCTCCGTATTACTAGCGAGGCTAGTGGGTCTAATTCGCACAAAGACAGAAGAATATTTTTTAGCCGCCATTGTGCATTCGGTCCATAAAATTCCCATGATCAGACGTAGAACTTCATTAGCGTAAATTATACGTATGGATTCCTTGAAACTTTGAATTTGAGCAAAGATGTTGTGAAGGGTTGTGATCACAGATTTCTAGCAATTGTGTTCGATCTACTTTGAAAAACAATTATCAGATTCGTAGGATGGTGCGGGCAATTTTTTCTTTGTCATCGTCTGAAAATAATCGCGTTGCGACCATTCTCACGCCACAAATGCAAATGACGGCATATAGTCACCCACTGAGGGTTCTTCGATTTCCTCACTGAACGACAAAACTTAAAGTCGGCCCGAGGGCTTGAGATTCGAGTTCTTTATGAGATCTATTTGGCGACCCTAAATATCATGCAAGACTGGACAAACTTATCAACAGTACTGAAACTGCAAAGCAGTCGTTGAGAATGGAACACGAGGGTTTGGTCTCTCCTGGTCTCTCTGATTCTTGGTTACTTCACGTCTGTTTCGACTTTCCTCTGATCCGTGTAGCTATAGCTTTAAATATCCGTGAAGCGGAGCACTGACAGAGGGAGGGGGTAAAAGGCACACCGTCGGTTTCCATTGATACCATTTTCGTAACTGAAGGAACTACCGACGTTAAATAAATTGACTTTACTTTACTCCTGAAGAGATGGCAGGAAGAAAATAGCACAAGCTCAAGTGAAGAAACTAGAACTATTGTGCAGACAATTAATAAGGAATTGATGTGAAAATAAACATCCCAGAAGTCTTTGGAAGTGTATTTTGACAAATAAAAAGTACATGGCGTACGCTTTATCGAGAGGCAAAACAATAAAATTGTCATTTTCGTACCACGAAAGTGTCCGTAATTCCGTAACAGCAAGAGGCCATAACATCGGGAGCCATTTCCAGTCAAACCTGTATAAGGGGTCTCAATGGGGGTGTAGCAAACACGGTACACGGTTAAAAATTTCGCGATTTCACGGTGCACGCTTAATTTTTAAATCAAATAATTGTTCAGAGCTTAGGAAAAGCTACAAACAACACTGTTATCTGGACAAAATAATTCACGACACACGGTTAATGTTTTCCCTTTTTCACGACACACGGTTAATTTTTTGGACGTGTCACGCCACACGCTTAACCCATTGAGACCCTCCTGTATAGCTTTCGATTCGAGGGATCTGAGGAGGCAGTGTGGCCCAGTGGTGAGGGCACTTGACTTAAAATTTGGAGACCCCGGGTTCAAGACCCGCTCTGACTACTCGTTGAATTTACTTCTGGCATTCCATGGTTCAACTTCCCAGCTACACTTGTAAATAGCCGACTGGTTTGCCTCCGGCCAATTGGGATTCTTAACAGTTGTTATTCTGTTCCGCCGTTTCGTTGTGTTTCATTGGCCCTGTAAAGCCCCTATGGGGAGCGGTCAAGTAAGTATGTATTTTTATTTTTGTCTGTGGATTTTGTCCGTAATTGCCTGATTTCAAGCCGAGGGGGACAAGGTACGAGTCTGCAAATTATGCGATTAGCAACTATTGATCCAAGCTTTGAAATATCCCCAAGTTTGGTGTTAATAGACCCAATATTAAGCAAGACAAAGCCATTTAAAAACGTCAAACCTATTTACAAAGAAATGCATTGCCATCCGGACGCCGTGTCCGGATGACCCATCATTTCTTTGTAATTTTGACTGTATCTCAGCTGTATCTTTAGCTGTATCTCAGTCAAAACTAGCCGGATTAACACCAAACTTTGGGATTTCTTAAATCTCGGTGTGCTCTTTTTGAGTTTGTGGATCAATAGTTGCTAATCCCTTAATTTATAGATTCATACCTAGTCCCTTTTGGCTTGAAATAAGGCAATAACGCGGTGTCCGCAAGGCGAGAGTTGACTTTATTTTGCGCTGAGGCACTAAGTGGGGACGCTGTAATGAAACCAAATCGCATCAAATCATAGGTTGGTTTTGAGAAGAGGGAGAAATTTAGAAAAAATTCGAATAGAAGATCACTTTGAAATAAACTTTACACTTAGCAGCTAAAAGGGACAAAGGAAAAATGATCTTTTCGTTAGTGTCCTTGTCAAAGGTGAAGTCCCGATAGGGAAGATATCGTTGTCATTTATGTGCTAACCACAGCCCCGTTGGCCGTCGAAACAAAGGGTCTTTTGTTGCTGTGGTTGGTACATTTGAATAACGAAAGCAATGTTTAAAAACAGCTATCTTCCTTATTTATATTGTGCCACACCACTCAATTATATTGGAATGC
Organism: Montipora capricornis; assembly: GCF_036669925.1. Lineage (NCBI taxonomy): Eukaryota > Metazoa > Cnidaria > Anthozoa > Scleractinia > Acroporidae > Montipora > Montipora capricornis. The sequence continues at coordinate 4,882,968 of NC_090891.1, read as the reverse complement.
TGTAAGCTTGTTTACCTGTTTCATTCAGTTCTGGGTGCAAATTCGATGACATGGGATAAACAACTAGTTCTTCGCTTCCATAGGTGGCAGATACGAAAATAAGAGAACAGTTTTGGATATCAAAAGGAAACGAGCTAATTTCCACGTTGCAGTCACTCTCTATGTTTGCAGGTGTTTCCCATAAGCATGTCCCATTACTCTGCAGTACAACCCAAGTCTTGAAAAATTCAGTATGCCCAGCTTGGTAAACTTTGTTGTCTCCACTAGAAGATAGATAAATTGAAATTCAACCAAACAGGATAACGCAGGAAAAAGAGCGTAAGATTCTTGTTATTAGTACGAATTCATGCACTCCCACTAAGAGACTAACGATCTAAACAGTTAAACTGTGTTGAGGCTGTTCCTCAACGATAGTTTCCCTCTTTATAAAGTCTATGCCGATTCTTACAATATACCAGCGTGCGGCGCCAGCTAAGTTTTGTTTTTGTGAACCTTGTCATTTTGCTTCACAAACTTCCAACTGTAAAATTGATCTTGTGCTTACTATAGTGACAGTGTTCTCATCAAACGGTGAGTAAAAACTCGCTTCCCCTCACTTGTTTATTTCAGAGTGTAATTCACGGTTTATTTGCAGGTTTTTACGGCGTCTTCCGGTCGCTTGTCATACATACCAGATGAGCACAAGCAATTGCAAGTGCTGTAAAAATTGGGTGTGTCAATAAATCGACCGTTGCGTTCCCAATACCACCCTGCGAGCAGAGCCTCTCTAAATCTCGGCAGTGAGTGAAAAGGAGAGCCTCTGCAGAAATCGTGTCAAGTCTTTTAAGTCGCCGCAGCCCAAGTTTCTGGGGTAGTAACTCTGGTCAAACAGGTTTAGGCAGCGTGCGCATCATATTTTTGACAAGGCGAAGGTCAAAATCGAGCCTTCAGTACGAAAACCAATATGGCGTCTGGGAGTGCGATCGAGACTTGGCCTGGGTTTGAGACTGTCTCCAAGAAACCGCTTGCGCATTCTCAATAAAGACTGAACACGATTTCTGCAGAGTCCTTTCTTTCTCGTTGAGCCAAGAAAGGCTCTGCCGGCAGGGTTTCCCAATACCTTCCAGCGTGTACTTATTTCTCGAACAAACTGGGTCCAGATGATAAAAGTCCTAGATTGCTTTTCCGAGTTGAACTTCCACAAACCAGGTTTTTTTTTCTTTGAAACAATTGCTGTTTATGCCTTCTAAGTCGCGGCTGCATCATCTATGCAGCTCGAAATAGAGTACAGAAGACACAAACAAATCATAGTGAACAAAAAAACAGAATCAAAGGAATTAAAATCGGTGAACAAAGAGACGAAGCATAAACAAACGATAGCAGTTTGATCAAAATGCAAGCAAAGCACTACTAGTCATGTAATCATAAGACTGTACTAACGAAAACAACGTTTGTAGGTAATGACTGTGGAAAAGGAGCAACGTTGTTATTGAAATCAAGTGCACGTGCTAAATTGGCCTTAAATCTAAGGGCTGATTTATATTAGGGATAGATATATGTTTGGTTTATTTTCGTGCTCTTCAAGGGTGACAAAACACTTCTTCAAAACCTTTCGAGATTTTCATGGTACCTGCATGATGATATAAATGGGCAACGAAGGTGATGATGGGCATTTAGAATGGCCAAGGCTGTTATAAGAAGGTGATATGGCTTACTTGTTATAAAGAATTATGTCAGGAACCCATATTTCCTTTGGACTAACGTGAATACGGTCAAGCCCGCCAAACTTGTTTCTGTCCCATTCAAGAAAAGGGTTATGCCACCTCTAAAAAACAAGGAAATAATAACAAAAAAAGAAAGTTTTTTATCCATTCTTTTCCTTTCGACTTGCCTATTAGTAAGTACTAAAAGGGGAGGGAAAGACAGAGGCAGAGCGAATGCGAGCGAGTGCGGAGGCAGTAGCCCTGCCTACTGTCGTGAAAATAACTCATTCATTTGTTTTGTTGGACTCTACATCCGGAATGACATACTGATTACGACCTTTGATCTCATGATGACTTTGATTCACACTTAAGGAATGTGAATCATATTGTGTATACAGTATATCAATGGGTACCGCACACTTTCATATTAAGTCAAATTGTAAGCAAGATCACTTTAAGCAACTGTAAAATATTTCTGCAATTATTTCTGCGATAGCTACGCAGGCTACCAATTGACTGATGGACACGAGTAGGACAACTAAAGCTGTTTTGTCTTATTCAAGAAACAAGTGAGTTATACTGCTCCTGGAGAAAGAAGGAATGGAAAGTAATAAAAGCTATGGTATTGCTGTCCAATTGACAATAAGTAGAGGTAATTGCATAGGGCCGAGTATTACAAGAATTTATATTAACCCTGTTTTCAGAAGTTGCAGAAATTGCCCGAGTCGCGCAGCGCTACGTGAGAATAGGCTAGGTAATCAAATGGTGACGAGTGTAATTGGGGAATAATTTCACGCACGATTTGTCCAAACTCAAATAACTTCCCGGAGCCTTTAGGCGAGGGAAACAGACTAGATATAATTCAAGCAACAGGCACTGAAATTTCGGCAGTTTTTCGATGCCACAGCATCGGAATCTGTAGCATTTACAAACCTGGACGCCATTTTGACCCCCCGGGGAAATTACCAAAGTTAAATGAAAAATGCCCTCTGTCTCAGCCAATCATTATTTAGCAATTTTGCCCTCATAAACGTTTTAACGTGCTGACCTATCACCGGTACTCGTTATCATGGTGTGGTTATCCCAGCTGACGGATTCGAATCGGAAATTTTGAATTTTGTGAAGTCGTTAGAGACAGCCCTCTTTGTCATTTGATTGGTCGATCAATTTATGATTTAATAACCTGAATCGATGTCTTAAAGAAAGTACAACTAAGCTCCATTACTAGAAAGTCTATAACAACGCTTTTAACAAGACCGTGAAAATAGCAGACCATACTCAGCACAATTCAGTGTAAATAATGGTCGTAAACTAAGTGAAAAGAAAGCTGACCTGTGTAATCCAGACACTTGTGATAAGCACCTGTCGCTTGTTTGCCTAAAATGAATGAAAGTCAAAATGCATAATGCAATACATACATCTCCAAAAAGTAACTGAACGACGTAATCGGAAGAAGATAACCAAGGTTGTAGTTTCAACTGGACCAACTATTGTGGCTCTGAATGGGGCATTCCCTTTATTGGCGATTAAGTACTCCATAGCTTCAAATAAAATTACCCGCTAGCCAATTGCATCATGTCATCACAAAGGCAGCACCTTCTACAAGGTTATTCAATCACCCTGAGAGTTGGTCCGGCAGGAATTGAACCCACAACCTCCCCCATGGTAGTGCGATGCTCAACCACGTGAGCTAACCGGGGAATATGCCGTAGTCAAAGTGTGAGGTACTAATACCATCCACCCCGTGCAATACTCGTTAGATGACAATACTCTTTAAAACAATACTCTTTAGTTTTAATTTTTCATTATTAACTTAACTGATGATTCTCCGTGTCTAAATAAAGATTTACATTACATTACATTACATTACATTACATTACATTACATGAGTGCATTTTGAAAAAGAAAAATCAATTGCCCTGAAAACACGTTAAGGTGGAAAGTGGAAAATAACGATAGTTCCCTTTATCAAGTAAAGCTATGATCCTTGCAGTTATGAACGCAATTTTTGCAAATGCGTAAAGAAGCCTGAAAAATTCAGGACTTCAGCGGGGTTTGAACCCGTGACCTCGCGATACCCGGTGCGACGCTCTAACCAATTGAGCTATGAAGCCACTGACGTCGGGAGCTGGTCATTTGTGGGTTCCAAAGTTCCCGTGAGGAATGATTTCATATCTGCAGTTCATACATGATCCATTTCATATATCATTTCATCTTTGATAGTTCCCTTTGTTGACTCAAACAATGTTCCTTTCAGCACCTTCTGAAAATCACCACTCCACCAAGAGAAAACAGGGGACGGGACAATTAGGGAGTTAGCTGGGATAATAGATTTCGCTAAAGTAAAATTTAGTTTGAGACGAAAAGGAACACGATACATCTGTTTCTCCAGACATACGCATAGTGTTTAACCTCGATGTGACGATACCGGAGCGCGTGGAAGGATATCGAATATTCAATATGCCTCTTAATGCAGGGGTCTTGGAAAACAAATTTTCGTTCGAGAGACCATAACTTGGCGAAATTGACTTATCCAAAAGCTGGACCAGGAGTTTCTATCTTGTCGCCCTTATTTTGTCTTGACTCCACGTAATGAGATCAATGCCAGTTACTAGCTAGCTGCTTACCAAGTCGTTCAACGATCTGACAGTCAAAGAAAACGACACACCGACGGCATCCGAATACGACGTAACAGGACGAACCATGACGTCCATGTTTTCAAATAGCTCACGGCGAAGTTTGTATTCATCTGACTCGTTGACGCGGCGTAACCCGAGTCCTGGGGAGAAAAAGGACATTTAGTCATTTTTTATATAGAATTCATCCTGTTCTATATTTTCAGACTGGTTTCAAGCATTGAAAGGATATCAGAGTTTAAAATCCACTCAGCATTTGCTCCCTTTCTTTGCTACTTCATTTTCTCTTCCACGCGTGTGCCAGAACGACTTAAGGTTACTTCCCACTTTCAGATGCCAAAAAAATCGGTTTTTTTTTAATTTGACAAAATTTAAGTAAGTCATTTTATCTAGCGCTTACAAAAGGAAAATGTTAAAAATCTCAAAAAGCGGTTCCGTCGATTCGTTACGAGTAACGTCTTGTTTTTCAGCGGCACGTTTTCCGCCTTTGACCTTTTTAGCACGGGTTTTGCCTTTGCCTTTGGTGTCTTTGCCCATTGTATTGCGTCGACGTCCTGAATTTAACTCGACTGAGCGATATAAAATCGTATTGCAATGCGATGCTTTTCCCGGGAAATCCTGATCTATTGTCACAGACGCTTAGGATGTCCTGTTGTTCCATTGGTTTGCGGTTTTATCGGGCGAGATAATCTCCAGGCGTGGCGCGAGTTGTTTACGAACCTTTACAAGCGAAAATCTCGCATATGAATTTGGGAGGAATACATCCACTTTGACCAAATTTATAGGGTATGCAGATTCGGCGGATTGTCGTGAAATTTCGCCACAACATTCCAGAGATAATGACAAACAAAAGTGTGTCGGGAAATTTTGATGTTTAACATATTTTTTGCGTGGCGTCCGTTTACGCAACACGTCTCGCACATTTTTAGCTACTCCAACTTTAGATGTGGATATCTAGGCAACCAGTCAGAATATCGAAAAAGTCCGACACCCTGTTGCTGATTGATGCCTTGTG
>NC_090891.1:4850135-4862635 GCF_036669925.1 Montipora capricornis | reverse complement strand
ACTTTAAGCAAAATCACTTTATGAGAGAAACCTTTTAACTATTTCACAGTTTTGGGAGATGATCCATTTTTCTAAGCGTTCAATAGCTGTCTTTGCTAAGTTATGTAATATGTTGGTCAGTTATTTTTCAAGATCTTTGTAGTAAACTGCGAGAAAATCAAAGACTACTTTATGAACTGGGTATAAGTTCTTAATAACTAGTTTTAAATCTATATATTTATCTTTCTTATGTTTAGTTCTCATTGTAACTGTTCCTGGGTTGCATATCGTTCCTTCTATAGATTATGATCCATTCTTTATTCTTCTTATCCAGTACAATGATATTCGTTCTATTTGCCCCATTCATTGGACATTTTCCATTTTCCAGGATATGCCCCACAAGATCTTTGCTTTGTTGTGCTCTTGCCTTGGTTGCGGATTGGATTGCTTGTACCACGGGGTAGAATACTCAGATTCTTCAAATCTGTATCTTTCCAGTATAGCATGGTAAACGGTGCGTAGCATTCTGTCGTGTCGTGCCTTATACAGTGACTGTGCTTTGTGAGAACAGCCACAGAGTGCGTGTGATACTGTCTTTAGAACAGAGTCGGCAGGAAAATTCGTCAATTTGTTCGTGTAACTTTTGTAATCTATAAGTCTTTGTGTTAAGGAGTTGCTGCCTAATGCTTGTATCTACTGACATGACTATATCCGGAATGTTCTTCCACCGTCTAAAGATGTCGTACGAGAGGGCTGATGCTTCTGGATCCTGCCAATGTTGGGTCACAAACTTTCCGATCCATAGCTGTTTCAGGACTTCATTTTTGCGTTTCTTCATACTTGCTTTATGGATGATCTGTTTTATTTTCTTTGTTACGCTGCTGTCAGTGTCTTCCAACACTGTTGCGCCATCCTCAAAGTGGCAATTAAGTTTTAGTTCTTCTGCATACCTTTTGGCATCTTTAAATACTGACTGCAAGTTTCTTTTTTTTTTGTTCTTTGTGAATCGTCACTGTTGTTTATGTAATGAGCTACTTTGAGCTGGGTACTCTTGTACAGTGACTATTTCAATCGATCCTTTTCCTCCTTCTTCTGATGGGAGATACAATAATATTGTTGACTCATACTTATGCTTTCCACTGCACTCATTGATTACATGTCTTGGGTTCTTTAAGGTTGTTAATACACCAATCAGTTGACCACATATAGTATATATAAATATGTTGTAATCACTTCGTGACTATTTCAACCTTTTTAATATGAGAAGGGTGTGGTAGTTCCTCAAAAATGACACTGGTCGGAACGGTGCTTTATTTAGGGGAGAAAATGAAGATTTATCCTCAAGTGAAAACGTTCTTCATAAAACCTCAAATTGAATCTCATCAGTTTGAGCCTTTCAAGTACATTAGGAGATGTCATGAGCGGAAAGTAAGCGCCCTCATTGTAAATTGAAATCCAGATGTTTTTGTTGATTACCGGCCGCCATATTGGTGGATTACATGGAGTCTCCACACAAAACTCTACAAAGTTGCGTGAAACGCGTCGACCAATATCTCAGAAACGATGTACGGCACAGACCGGAGAATTGGAGAGGTGGTTAAAAGGTCGTTTCCTACAACATTCCAAGCTCTTGGCCTTTTTAAAATTTCACTGAACGATTTCCGATTCGACTTTATCTTTTCGTTCCGTGACAGTGTAAACTGTTGATAGTTTGAGGATACGAGAAGCGAAATGAAAAACAAAGCAAGATCATACCGCGCATCTTAATTCCTTAATTCCTCCATTCGCGCATAACCACAGTTCCTTGCGCCTTTGACCACAATCCCTTGCGTTTCGCAGAAAAATGTGTTCTTCTCTTGATTAGAGAGCTGCCTCGTTCGTTCACTTCAGTCTCACTCACTGCGGCAGCAACTATTATCATCATCATCATCATCATCATTAATATTACTATTATTATTATCATTATTATTAAAATTATTATTATTGTTATTGTTATTGTTATTATCATTAAAGTGCTACTATGACCAAAAATCAATTTCACTTTTTCTTTGTGTTTCAAAACTACATGTAAGGTAATTGAACACTAAGTGACCGAAGTTTTAAGTCTTCATTCCAAAAAAAAAAAAAAAAAAACATTCTATTTTGACTGAAAACTTTCTTCTTAATGGCCCACCATTACTAACTTTAAAATCATGAGAGAGATGGATCGAGGATAAGATGACGACAAAGACATTTAAAAATGCAATGTGTGTGCAAGCGCCTAAATTAATGTGCACCACGGGAGTTTCAAACTTCCAGACTTTCAAACTCGTGTTTTGCATGTATAATATCTGCGTTTGCACGCTGCAATTTTAAGCACGTGAGTCTTTGACGTCATCTTATCATCGATCCAACCCTCCGAGATCCAATCGGTCAGTCTTGAACGTGAATAATGGCGGACAGTGAAATCCGAAACTTGCACTCAAAGAAAACAGCCTTTCCATAAAATTCGAAGCTCAAGCTTTTCCAGTCAGGTGTCAAGCAACACGCTTTCAAAATCTGAAGGAAGGGAAGTGAATTTTTTTATCATAGCAGCACTTTAAGGTTTCACCAAAGTTTCACACAGAATATACCTCTATGGATGCTACCCAACGGCCTATGAAGTGATACCCATACAAAGACCAGGAAGTAAGCAAAGGCCAAAAGTACACAAAGGTTCCTCACTACCACAAATGGCCCTGGTTCTGTGGACTCGTGATTTGTGTAAAATTCGCCCACACAGTATATATCTTGTGGTTCAATTTTTTTTCTTCCTTAAAAAAGTCTCAAACCAGTTCAGTTTTGACATAAAGGAAAAACAAATTGAACCCAATATCAGCAAAATTAAATCATAATATATACTAAGCAATGACAGGATTTAAAAAGAGCTCAGCTTGAAAAACGGTGGTTTAAGGAAGCTCGAACCAGTTTCAACGCTTCCAAGTAACGCTCTTATTAAAAAGAACGGCACCACAACGTCGTATCATATATTGGCAATATTGCGGTACCAAATGAAACACGAATTATTGCTGAACAAGATACAGTCATTACTGTGACGTAATATGTCACCGTGGCAACGGGCAAGCCCTGTAAAAACACCCTTTCAAAAATGAACTGGGTGACCCCCATTTTTTATTTTTGAAAAGTAATCAGAAGGGCAAGATGAAACTTTCTGCAAAGTTCAAAAAAAATCTGTCTTGTCGATTCAGCTGTGAATCCTCCGGACAGAATTTTTTTAAACTTTGCTGAGGGGGGTCACCGAGTTCGTTTTTGAGATGTGAGCAACTAAATCCAAAATATAGGGTGTTTTTGCTGGGCTTTACCGTTGCGAAGGTAACTTTAATATTACATCACAATAATGATCACATCTTGCTTGGAAATGATCAGTGCTTCATATGGTACCATAACATTCCTGTTACGTGATACAGAGTTGTAGCGTCAGTCGATCTAAACAGAGCTATAGTCTTCTACATGTAAGTGTTGAAACACTATTGAGCCTTATTAAAGGTTGGTTGTGATACAGAAGGTAGCATCTAAACTAATTGTAAGAAATAATGTACAATGTATCAGGAGGCAGAACACTCACAGCACTAACTCTTGCATCTCGCAAGTTTGACAGTTTGGGCATGGTGTCTTCTAGTTTGCTTATCTAAATGATGACAAAAGTTAAACAAAAAATTAAGGGTAAGGATGTAATTTTGCATGCATCTTATTATCCTTTCCCCTACCCTTTCTGCTTTATCACCATTTTCCCGTTCATTTTTCTTCCTCCAGACCTCCCATTTCCTTCTCCCTCTTCATTTCGGTCCCTCTCCTTCTTTCTTTCCTTTTCCCTTTTCCCCTTCCACTTCCTTGTCACCTCTTTCTTGTTCCCCTTGGCTTCAACTTGTCCTTTTCCTTCCTTCTCTCTCTCCCTTCTTAACTTTCCTCTTTTTGTTCTTCCCCTTCCTTGTCCTGACTTTCCCTCCCCTACCCCATACTTTGTCCTACCCCTTTGTTTTCTTTCCTTTCCCTCTCTTTCTGTCTAGTTTAGTTTAGTTTAGTTTAACAAATCTACTTGTCCAATGACAACAATAATAACAAATAAATAGAAAAGAGACCGATGGGAAGTAGCGCCAACGAGTCACTTGATCCATGCATGGCCCCATCTCATTAGCTACCGGTAATATCAATTTTTAAAAAAAAGCAAAAATACTCATAAATTATCTTTAAACGCTGGTTAAAATATAAAAGTTAAATGAAGAAAGATCTAATAAAAATGAACAAAAGACAGCAATTAAAATGACAATTATGAACGGTGGCACAGGCAATTCCGGGAGAGAGACCAGGTGGAGGGCATGTCAATATCACCTTCCCCTCTTCATTCCCTTTCCTTTTCTTTCCCTGACCTTCCGTTCCATACACCCTCCTTCTTCATGTACCTCCCCATTCATTTCCTTCCCTTCCCTGCCTTCTATATCCTTTATATTTCAAAGCCTCCTTCACTTCCCTCTGCCTCCCCTTTTTTTCCCAATTTTAAGTAACTTTACAAGTTACAGAACATGCAACGCGTAAAGACATTTACAGTGTGCTAATGTAAGCATATTAGACTCTGTCATTATTGTAATGGCGTGACTGTATACCACCATATATGCAAAGTAATGTATGCATAATGTGTCGAGTCGGCCCGAATGGATTTTGTTTGAGAGATGTTAACCGTTGACATTATAAACAATGATCCCTTCTACATTGTATGTGAACATAATGTCTATACAGTAAAACTCACTCTTTTGCTAAACAACTTGAGTTTTCTCTGGTAGGCTTCATTGTAACTTGGGAAGACTTTTCTGGGAGTTGGATTAACTGCAGAAAATACCACATCTTTAAGAGTATTAATGTTTAAAGATTTTGACCTTCACTGTATTACTTCACAAGTCTTATCACTGAGAAACTAACAGGATTTTGTTGTCTCTAAATAATATTTCAATTATTGAAATATGCTGGTTCCTTAATTTGCAAGATGTGAGCCAATTATTTTGGCTCATAACTGTTTGATAAGCTTTTTGTAAATAAAGAAAAAAAAAAAGTGCAAAATTACAGTGCATGAGAGTTACGCAATAGCTTCCTTTTTACAACTAGCGATCTTTTACGCGTAAGGGTCAGGTATCCACTTGCACCCTTTTTTCAAGCAGCATCATCGTTGGCTATCCAACACTCACACATTCATAAAGTATATGAACTAAACACTGAATTTTCAATTTTTATTAATTTCCATGATGAGAATTACTACTTACCAGAAGAATGTCTCTCACATACTTCAAGAATGTAAGGACTGTGGGAATTTGAAAAAAAAAAAGGTATCCATCACGAGGAATACATGTACATTGCATGCATAATTATAGTATAGTTCTCGTGGACAAAAGTAGTTGAGACCTTTCTCACGCTTAGTCCTTTTAGACAATGACTACAATAATTTTATACCCTCCCCCTTCTCCACTGCAGAAATAACTGAGATAATTCCATCAACATTGTTTGGGAAAGGGGTGGGGAGGGGGGTGGAACCTTACAGCATTTTCAGTACTTTATTTTTTTTATGCTAAAAGATTTCAAAGATTTCTACCAATAACATTTCTTTATTAATAATATATAGATTTAGCCAAGCCTAAAAGTAGAGCTCCCGGGTTATTTATTCTTACTGCCTGTAGGGTTAGTGAAAATAAAAGGTTTTGAATTGTCCGTGTTTTGATGTTTCCGGTTGCTACTTTAATAATTAATGTGATTTCCTTGTTTAGCGGTCAACTTTAAAAAAAACTGCTGAACTCAATGAGCACTAAACTTGAGCCCACAATATGGTCATGTGACACTGGTCAGTGGATACCTTGATTTGACAGGTGTCAATTGACCTTAAAATGGATGTCCAGTATCAAAGATGTATACCGTAAACTAGCATGATACAGTGGTCACATTAGCATACATGAAGGGGTGGAAGTACAGACAGACGGTCGATGACATCATGCCTATACATGTAGAACCAAAATTTCTCCCATCTGTGGATCACCATAGACTGAAATCAAAACTGCTGCTGAGCTTTTCAGAATGATCATAGATTACCCTGTTTTTTCGATGTTTTGATAGGCTGTTACATGTAGGTGCATAAATTATTAATGCGTTTTTGAAAATCTGAAGTCATAAACTAAAAGAACTACAACTGTTACAGCTGAAAAAATCCTTGGATGAATTTGTCGACAACGTTCAAGATTGGGCAGCTGGGAATATTAAAGATGCCACTGAATGAAAAAAAGACAAAGTTTCTACTAATCACCGGAAAGCGTTTGGCTTCTATGATGCACTGTAGGTGAACAGAGCCTACCATGCAATACCAAGTGACATGGAGCAAGTTTCAAGCACAAAACTACCTGGTTTAAAGTTGTTGATGATAAATTCAGTTTTAATATTATTGATCACATTTGTGGAAAGCTTGCAAAACGTATTGGAACACTATAAAGAGGATCAGAAACTGTTTGTCAGTTAAACAAACTTAAGGCTGTTATGTTAATAACACTATCATTAGGCCTGTAATAATATAACGGCCTATGTTTAATTGACCATCAGTTTCTGATCCTCTTTATAGTGTTCCATTACTGTATGTTTTGATGTGTAGCACAATCACCATACCCAATTGGGGGTGACTCAGAAACGTTTCCTGATTCATTCAGTTTAACGTCTTCAATAAAGCTACATTTTTGCTGAATGCTAAGGTTATCCTTGTTGATTAGCATACAGGGTGTAAAAGGGTAAGTAACTTTCTTTTCTTGACTAGAAAACAAAGGAAAAGGATAGAAAAATAGGAAAATTTTGAGTGTAACTCATAACACAATTTTCAAATTGAAAGTCTTCAAAACCATTTTTCATAAGAGAGAACACTTATGTGGATTAATGGACAATAACCAGTGATAACACGCCGTAAATACTACCAGACGGCCGAGACACTAACAACCGCCTGCAAAACACTACTGACCAGACTAGCTCCTAGTCGTTAACTATGTTAAATTTCATTTAACTATAATTATTTAAAAAGATTCAAAATTCCGTAGTTTCCTTACTGTAATGCTGTGTTTTGGAATTCTGGCGCTCACTAGGTTATTGTTTGAAACAAGTCTTCAATTGATATCTGTGGGTTCAAAACCATCTCAACTAAATGCTCATACCTTGTGCTTTAACTTACAGAAAAATTAGTTTCAGGGATCCACTACGAATGGAGAAATCACTTCTAAAATTAAAAACAGTCGCTACGCTTTTTCTTTTCCGCAATTACGCAATAATATTTTTCGAGACCACTTCTTTCAATGTTGCTCGTGATCCAACCAAGGTATAACTGGGTTCCAACCAAGCATTTGCTGAATGCTCACAAGTTCCCCTAGCTATTTCCACAGTTTTGTCATCGTAGCTTTCAGGGTCGCGAAATATTAGTCTTTGACTGAGTCCCTACGTTTTTTTTATCATGCTGGGCCATATTGAACCAAGTCTTGAGTGCCAGTAAACATCACAACCTACTTCGCAAAGAATTAAGCCATGATTTCCATGTGCTTCACAAGGCTTGGTAACCTTTCCTCTATGGATATTATTGGGAAGTCCACAATTCCTTTCAGGGGCAATTTTCAGGAAATTGAGAGAGACATCTGCTCTGACCTCAAATTGTAAAGTGGAGCAAAAACGTGGAGCAGAAAGCCAGCGTTTAGGGAGTCAATAGAACTAAATGAGGGGATACTATCCTCCATGTAGTGAAAGCTTTCTGTTTTTATTTTTTATTTGCCTCAAAATTGACTATCTCTGTGAAAGACCACGCCTGCAAGGGGTCATGGGTAAATCAAAAATTCAGTTTTAACAGACCAAACTTTAATATTTTCCGAACAATTAGAGAGATGTGAAAGTCTGGGTGTGAAATAAGCCAAAATAAGTGATTTTCACCCCAATAAACACAATTTCACAATTTTTAGGTATGTTACAGGAATGGGTACGGTGATCATGCTACTCATCTTTGCAAGCTTTCCACAAAATGTAATCATTTTATTTTTGTCCATTAAAACTGAGTTTATCATCAACAACTTATTGTTAAGCCTGTTAGGGAGGCGTGGTGGCCTTATGGTAAGGTGTAATAGTGTGCTTGACTGCAGATTGAGTGGTCTGGGTTTGGGTCCTGGCCGGGGACATTGTGTTGTGTTCTTGGGAAAGACACTTTACTCTCATGGGGCCTCTCTCCACCCAGCCGTATAAATGGGTACTGCCGCATTTAATTATGGGGGGGGGGGGGGGGTTACCCTGCGATGGACTAGCATCCCATCCAGGGGGGAGTAGAAATACCGTACTTATTCGGCTATAAGCCGAGACCCCAAACTTCTTACGGAAAAAATCAACTTCATTGACACGAATTGTAAATGCATAATACTCGGCTATAAGCCGAGACCCATTTTAGGTCTTGATGTGTATTATCGACTATGGAATTTTCGTAATTTAAAATACAAATTGACACTGACTGAAAAATTATACTCAAAGCAATCAAATGAACACGAAAGATAAGAAACAAACAAGCGACGTGATGGTGTGGTGACGAATATTATTAAACAATTACTGACCTCACTGGAAACGTGTCTTCGTACAAGCGAAGCGTTTTATAAAAAGTTATTCGACTAGAATAACGAAAATAACTCCGAGATCGCCGGAGAATACGACATCAGCGAGTCGATGGTTCTGTCGCTGAGGGAAAGATAAGGCAAATCTGTTTAACAGGGAGCTTATTGGGGAGCGTATCCCGAGCTCGATCAACGACCTTTGGTATGGTTTTCAGAGCAAAGAATTCAAGGTAAGATTTTCGTTTTAATGCGTACGGTTTTTTTGCTTGGAAAACGTAGCTACAAGAAGAAATCCACTTGCGTTTTTGTCTCAAGTTTGCTCGCGAGTCATGTGACAAGCTTGCTTACACAATCTGAGTCAACAGATGGTGCAGCAATCTCGTTCCCAGACTCCTCGTTCCATCGATGGGTAAAACAGGCTTGGCGCGATATTCCCGGTTCGTTCAAGACTCGCACTCGCACTCGACGGCACAGAAGACGATGCAGTCTTCGACGAAAATATTCCAGAACAAAAAAAAAGTCAAGACGAGGAAATGGACGGCGAATTCGAGACAGACAACGAGGAAGAAGCCGAGCAATAAGATCGATCCCGATCACACAACAACACGAACGGCTCCTTTACGAGCCACCAAGTAATAAAAGTCCATATTACACCAACAACAACTTCTCTTCATTTTACAAGTAATTTAGTTCGGCTTAAAAGTGAATACACCTTCATTTTTCACTGTTTTCATTTGCTGAGAAAATTCTTTTTATCAAAAATACTCGGCTATAAGCCGAGACCCCTTCTACGGCTTCAAATTTGCCCAAATTGAGTGAAGATTTGTGTAAAAATCGCTCGGCTTATAGCTGAATAAGTACGGTACTCCTAGTCCCTTCATGCTACAGAAACCGGAGATACAGTGTAAGTGCCGGCCTGACTGGCCTTCTAGGTGGTAGGAGACTTTACCTTACCTTTAATACCATTAAGCCTGTTATGACATACATGTATGCATCTACAGTACATGCATGGTCTATTTGTAGTACAGAAAATCTAACTAGAGTATTGTGATTGCAAAAAAGGGCTGCTTGGGCGATTTTAGATTACTTACTCATAAGATCATCACCGTCAGCTGAACTTTTCAATAAAATGTGATGGCTCACTTCTCATACAAAAGTCATGTAGAAATTAAAATTCACAAATGCAGTTTGACTTAACTGTACATGTACAAGTTCCATATAAATAATTATAGCCAAATGCATGCTACCAAACATGAAAATTTTAATTTGATTTGCCCTAATTTCAACAGGAAAACTGAGGGTGGTAAAATGTCCGCTGTTACAGTTAATGATCAACTATGGAATAGATTAGACTTAACAAGGAAGGCTTCTACCAGTTTGTTTAGAAGAAAATTGAAAAACTGTTAATATATAATTACTCAAGAACAGAAATCTTTAGCTCATTTTTGTCCTTGATTTAAGACAGTATACGTTATTTATTTGTAGGCTCAAGTGTACAATGTGAGTTTGTTTAGTCCTTAAATAAATTAGCTAGTCAAGATTATTCTTCTTTTATGAAAGGTGTATATTATTTGGGCATTTTACACATTTCTTAGGTCTGTATTTTAAACTATTATGACAGTAACGCATTAGATTCTTAGGATTTTTATGATAATTTTATTGTATATGTATATTCAGAGGGCTACCGTTGCTAAATAAAGCCTTTACTTACTCACTTACTGACTCAGAGATAAACAAACAAACCTTGTTACTGTATTTTCAGGAGTCCGCCTGCTCAAAGGTATTAGAGATCCCCTTCCATTTCGTAACTGTTGTTAAAAAGAATGTACAATTATTGACTTGACAAGAATTATGAGAATATT
Organism: Montipora capricornis; assembly: GCF_036669925.1. NCBI lineage: Eukaryota > Metazoa > Cnidaria > Anthozoa > Scleractinia > Acroporidae > Montipora > Montipora capricornis. The sequence goes on along the minus strand of NC_090891.1, from coordinate 4,852,167 downwards.
GGTGTCTGTGCACGGTAATAAAAAAAGTATCTTGCGGGCAAATTAATTTTCGTAACAAAATGTGTAATGATATCATGTACATAATTACATTAATATTATACTTTACATGACTGATTGTGTGTACTTAGTATATACAATACTTTATTACTAAATAAAGAATTTGCAAAATCCCAAGTACACTACACTATATAATGAAAATAGGTTTGACATTCTCTAAAAAGTGGAATCAATAATTAAAGATGACTATTCATGAAAAAACTAACCTGGGTATACATGTACATGTATCAGGTAAAGTAAGCAAATTAGAAGTCACCTGTGATTCAGGTACCATAGAGGTAGCTTAAATTGTAGTTTTACCTTCAATATATTGCCCTTTTCAAACACTGATACCCCAAGCTGTTCTGCAAGAGCCTGAAAGAAAACGTAGCATGTATTTACATGTAAGGGGTTATAAAATTTGAAGGTGGCGGCTGGTTTGAGTGGAGTACCCAACTTTATTATCAAGCTGTATTTAGTTTAAATATTTAGTTATTGTACAGAAAACGCACCAAATGATTACAAATATTCCACGATATTGTACGGTTCGTTCTTGTAGATAATTGTACAGTAGAGAACTGGTCTGGCTAGTTTAGTTGCTGACATTGTCCTGCACACACAAATCTGTCATAATTATGTTCTCTGTTGTTTACAATTCATTTGCTAAACGTTTGCAGTTCATTTGCTAAACGTTTACAGTAGTGCAAAAAAGTTGGTTAATAAATTTATACATTAAAGCTTATTACATGTAGAATGATGTAAGTATCACTGAGTATTTCTACATACATGTACTTGTTGTTTGTCTTTTGACTTGCCCCTAGCTGGCTTGCTAAAATACAGCACAATTCGCAAAACCACTCAGCAATACTACACACCAAAACATCTTATAGGTATACTGTAATTATGTATCAATGAGGGGCCTAATGACCAATTCCTCATACAGGTGTATACAGGTGTCTGTGGGCACATCATCTTACAAGAACACTCACAAATGCCATAATTACATAGGCCACTTTAAAAAACACCATAGCAACTCTTTGTTTGACCTCCAATTTTAAGCAATAAGCATTGTTTTTATTTTCTCTTCAATGGGACCAATAAATGTTATTTAAAGTCCTGAGAGAAACTGGAAACAATGCTTTATATAATAGAACTAATGAAAAATTTTGGGAGGGCAAACAAAGAATTATGGTATTTTTGAAAGTGCTTGATAATGTCACAGAAAATTAAATTTACTGCAAGGACCTCTGTCGTCGCTTTATCTAAAGGATGATAACACTTCATACACACCTTTCACTTTATTTTTAATAATGACTTTTATTTTAAATGACTGTTTTAATCACAGGTGGCTCCTCAGAAAATTAAAGAAGGATATATAACTACTATCATTTTACTGATTTCACTTGAAGAGCCTTTACTGTAGATTTTACCGTAAGGCTACATGTAAGTCACCAGGGGTTTCAAAATTATTTCAACTCTACATAATATATATATATATATGTAAAACGATGAACATGAAGCAAACTTCTAACTGCGTCGGCTTTAATACGACGTTTCGGCCTTCGGCATTCTTCAGATGTGGAACTTATTACTTATTTAAAGATAAAAAGATAAAAAGATAAAAAGCTAAAAATCCTAGGATTTTTTTTAGCTTTTTTATCTTTTTATCTGTAAATAAGTAATAAGTTCCACATCTGAAGAAGGCCAAAGGCGGAAACGTACATAATTGACTCACAAGAAGCAAAAATCATTGTTGTGTTGTAATTGCGCATTTAGTTAGGGCTTTAAGCGGCTGATGTAGATCACTTCTTTGAGCTTAAGACAATGTCTAGTTTTGGCTGAATCTACAATCTTGAAACAATCAACCAAACAGTTGCGGTTACAACTACAAGTAGGTGAACCGTTCAGCTGCTTAAAGCCAGAAATAAATGCGCAATTACAACACAACAATGATTTTTGCTCCTTGTGACTCGATTATGTAATTAACACTCGTGCA